>NW_015113590.1:192406-204062 GCF_001443285.1 Poecilia latipinna
GATTGTCACAATAAATAAAAATATTGCGCTAATTAAATATTGAATATGAAAAAAATTGAGAAAAAAATTATTGAAAAAAAAAGCTAATAAAAACAATAATGTTGGAGAAAAAAATGAAGGAATGGTGATGTTACATTAATACTGCTGAAAACGATAATTACTTTGTATCACATTGTACAATCACATATGTTTGCAAAGTTCTTTTCTTTGGTTGCAATATTTGCCACACTATTTACATTATCAAGACATGTATTTATTTCTAGTTATTGGTCATTTTGGCAGGATTTGTCTTCCATTTAAACCAAAACAATTTCAGTTGCTCGATGTCATAATCAGAGCTCAATGAGATCTAAAACTGAGAAGAAAAAAAAATAAAATCTTCCCTCAAGCTGCATGCAGCACACATAAAGTTATGTATGTATTTATAGGTACATACCTACCAGAGCATATGTATGTGTATATGTAGACATGGGCATACACAGGTGTATCTAGGTGCTTGTATCTTTTTATTGTTTTTTGCATGTATAAAAACTCTTGTTGCTGTGTACTGTACTGTGTATAACTTCAGCTAACAGAGATCCGATTTCAAGTTCAGCATGTTTGCTGTGCGGACTGGCTCCTGTTCAACCAGCACGTCTGGATCCAGACAGCAGGGAAAGTCACCAGACGCCATTAACAGTCTGCGGAACCTAACACACGCCTTTCAAAAACCTTTCATCAAATTTACTCTGGTGGTTTCAGTCAAAGTTATTATCTAAAGATTTGTAAAGCTGCATGAAAAAAGATGCATGTTTCTTAAACAAATACTGATTTAGTCTTTTTCTTTTCTTTTTTTTAGAGAAGTGTGTACATGTCAGTTGTTTCTCCACTCTAGTAGCACATTTAGATTGATTGACAGCAGTGCTAAGACCCTCCTGGCTGTGATGGGTTGTTTTTGGTCGGGATTGGCAGTAGTAGCTCAGTATGGAACACTTCTAGTGACACAGGAGAGAAAACAATTAGAAATTGTGGCAACAACTTGTGGAAACAATTTAATTATGACAAGTTGTGACCAGGAGCTACTAAATTGTCAGCACAAGTTTTTGTTTGTTTTAAACTTTCTCCCATGTAACCAGATGGAAGAAGAGATGATCGATCATTTCACAGATTATCTGTCTCATAACAAACTGTCACGGCATGCTGACAGTTTTATCAGATATGTAAAATATATTCTTATAAAAGTTCCATAGTACAACTTTAATAAACTAAAACATTATTTGGAAATTGCATTTTGTATCTACTCAGATGATCTTTGTCTAGTATTGCAGGTTACAGTATGTGGGACGAAACAGGAAAAACAGGAGGACTGTGAAACAGGGAATTCTTTTTTTTTTTTCACAGAATTGTTGCCACATGTTTGGAACTTTCTTACAAATCTTGACCTACGCAACAGTCTTACAGCTGGCTGAAATTCTTTCAGGGAGCTGACTGAGCAGAAACCTCTCCCAGTTATCTGGGATTGAACTAATCTCAGATTGGACAGGGAAACAATGGCCTGATGCTAACAGCTACATCACTGTTCACCAAGGATTAGTCATTTCCAGAACCTCTGTGGCACAGGGTACTGATGTCTTACCTCTGAGTGAGAGGCAGGGTACACCCTGTAGGTAGTAGGTCACCAGTCCATCACAGGGCAACTCAGAGTCCCATGGGGCCGACTGTCTCTGGTTAACCTAACATGTATATTTTTGGATTGTGGGAGGAAGCTGGACTCCACTCAGTAAGTCGCCAGCACAACTGGCTCATATACATTGTTGCTTTGAGGCGAAAGCAGGAAATGCTTTTCAACCACGCAGTCCCTGAAAACGAGGAACAGTTAATGACCTGCAGTCTGTGATGTTATGGGATTCATCAGTATCAATGGAATTGGTTCCAATATGCCTAAGTTAAGGTTCTAGTTGAGTAAAGTTTAGTAAAAGGCAACATTTTGAGAGAGTATCCATAAGCCAGGGGTAGAGTTCACCTGGTAAAACCCAACCCTTTGCTTCATCCACAGGGTCTGGACCCTGGACTATTGAGAAATGATTGCTTCCTGGAGGCATGAACTCTGTTAAAGTTTTAAATGTTACCCTGTTACTAACATTAACTGTGACATATGTAATGATCCAGTTCGACGCTATGGCTTACTGGAAGTTGCCTGGATTGTAATCAACCATTCTCCACTGCGAAGAGAGAAGTGCTGATCTGAACAAGGTGACTGTTGACGTTAATTCATTATTATTAATTAACATTATAGACCAAATGACTTCGATCACTTCTTCTGCTGCCATTGCTACAACTACAGGCAGACTGCAACAATAAAATAGCGCAGGAAATCAATGTCGTTATTCACAACTCCTCCGGTAGAAAATCTACCAGAGAAATCCAAGCAAAGGAAGAAAGTTCACAATGTCTGTGAAGAGAGATTTTAATCGAGTGGATTTGCACAGGAAGGAAAATTTCCAGGCTATAGGATTAGAATAAGTGAGAAATCTTGAATTAGTTTCAATTACAACAATTAATTTCCCTTTGAGATTAAAAAAGTAAATTTAAATTGAATTGAAGATAAAGTTAATATGTTATCTTAAGTTTGGGAGCAGCAACCATTTGTCCAGCAGTCTACTCTTACCCAGTTGACTCATCCTTCACAGCCCGTCACTCCTTCAACCTCACTCTCCACTAATCCTCACCTCAACTCTCCTTTCCTCTCCCATCACTCTCACACTTTTCCCTATTTCCTCGACTCATCCTTCATCTTTATGCACTCCTCCTTGTTGCAGGAGGGAAAGTCGTTCCATACGATGAGTCTCCTCCTCCCAAACCGTGGTCAGTAAGACTACCCAAATTACCATCCTCACACCCAATCATCCGTCCCTTTGACCCCTTCCGTCAACATGCTTTTGAACTACCCATGACTTGCATATTTTAGAACTGTAAAGTCAGAACTGATTGACCAGCTTACTGCAGGGAGTGTTCCTGGTCAGCTTGTCTGTCGTTCACATCTGTCCCCCAGAGAAAATACACAAAATATCATGAGTAAGAAAATCAGCAGCTGGTGTCAAACTGCTGAGCACCTGAAATGTTCCTATACAATCAGATGACTCTGATGCTCTATAGGAACTCTCTATTTATCTATTTCTTACTAACATTGATTTCTACATCATTTCATATTTTACTACAGTAAAGGAGGTCAATAAAGACTTTATGCAGATTTTGTGATGTAATTCATCTAAAGCTAATGTCTCAGTTTAAGTGTTTTTTCTGGTTTAAACTGGGTTCCTCTGGTTGGAACTTTTGTTCCCTTCCAATGATCAGAACATGATGGTAAAAAAAAAGTTTCACCTCGGTATAAATCTGTTCACAATGCAAAGGGAACTGCTCTGCAGCTGCCAGTTGCACTTCTGCAGCAGCGACTTTGGCTAGGCCACAGTGCAGATGGGAAGTGTCATTCCAGAGCGCTCACTTATCAGCAACCAACACGGACAGCAGAAAGGAGGCTGGAAGCGAGCGGGGTTAGATATTCTCCTAACTCCAGGCCCAACCTTGGACATGATGTTTTCTCTCTTTATTTTCATTCGTTCAGACATTATTTTGACGTCCCTCTGTCTACTGCTGTGCCCTTTGTTGGTCATGGTTGGTTAGTTTGGTGATTAAGCCTGACTGATCATAGTGAAGAATCCTTTGGTTATAAACACCCTGATGGTGATAGAGTTATTTTTTTTTTTACCTTACTGAACAGTCACGGGGAAAGGTTCACCCTCTGTTTGTTATATTATCAGATCAGGTTCTAAAATCATCTACATCTGAACTAAAGTGTGCAACAACATAGGTGCCATACTTCCATTGTGTAGAGAAGCCAAAAATAATTCAGTTTTTACGGAAAAGTAAAGTAAGTACACCTGATTGTTCAGCATCTTGTAGAACCTTTGGTTGTAGTAACGTCAAATTTCTGTGGATTCATATTGATCCACTCACATTTAGACCAAAAAGATTCACTCACATTCATTTCTCTGATCTTTCTTAATGTCCTCATTATGTCAGTAAAATTAAGAATTGGAATTTGACTAGGACATTCTAAACCGGGGACCAAATTCTTGAGCCGGAAAAGTGTAGGTGCCTCATCTTGGTCGGAGGGGATGTCATGGCTCAAGTGGAGGAGTTGAGGTATATCGGGGTCTTGTTCACGTATTAGTGAAAAATGGAGCTGGAGATAAACAGGCAGATTGATGCAGGGTCTGCAGTGAAGCAAGCGTTGTACCGGTAAAGAGAGAACTGAGTCAAAAAGCGAAGCTCTTGATTTTCTGGTCGATATACGTTCCTACCCTCATCTATGGTCATGAGCTTTGGGTCATGACCAAATGGATGAGGTCATGGACACAAGCGGCCGAAATGACTTTTCTCTGTAGGGTGTCTGGTCTCTCCCTTAGAGATAGGGTGAGAAGCTCAGTCATCCAGGAGAGACTCAGAGCAGAGCTGCTGCCCCCCCAGAGGAGCTGGAACATGTGGTTGGGGAGAGGGAAGTCTGGGTCTCCAGAAAAGCAGAAGAATATGTATGTATGTGTGGATGGATGGATCGATGGAATAAATTCATGAATGGATTAATTAATTATACAATGGAGTTTATGGTCAACTCACTGACTGCATTCTGGTCTGTCCTTGTGGCTGCAAAACATACAAATCATCAATTTTCCACCACTGTGTTTACATAAAGCTGACAAAATATTTGTGCTAATAAGTTGCTTTGCTTTCTCTAAATGTGTCACTGTGCACATGTCAAAAATCTCTACCTTAGTCTCAGTTATCATAAGGTCTTTGTTCAACAATCCTTTGCAGGCTAGTCAGATTCAAACATGTGAAACTTAAGCCAAGCAACAGTTGTTGAGTCTTTTATAATGAACTGACTGAGCATTGTGCTGTTTCTCTTTATGGCCCATTTCCTGGCCCATCCAGTCATGAGATCTTTGGAAGACTCAGATTTTTCTTAATGGTGGGAAATAATCTTTTTCTCAATATGATGGGTCTCAAATTGTTTAAAAATGGTTGATGAACTCTACAGCTATGAACATCTTTCAACCATAAGCCTTATGGAAGCAGTAAATGTGTACTTATTTTTATCCTGATTTCATATTTATTTAATAAGTAGTTGAGTCTGATAATTGTGTCACTCTTGCAGTCAGAGTTACACAAGCAGCTCATTTTCCTGATGGAGCGTTTTCCCTGTGGCATAAATAAAGTAAAGAATCATCCTGTTTACTCATCTTCGGCCATGCCGATTCCTCCTCAAGCGCAGATTATCTCACTCTATCTGAAATGAGTGTCTCTGTGTTTGGACTGAGGGCATGAACCAGACAAGGATTGATCAGTGCAGTGATCCAGTCATAGTGGTCAGGAGATTAATTGACTGAGGCAGCTCATAAAGATATGAAATTCTTTCTTCCTGCTGACAGCTTCTAAATTACTGTAACACAAATCCATAAGAAAGCATAACAGCTGCTGAACCGCAGGAAAACCTACTGTAATATGAGATAGATGAAAAATCTCAACTTAGATCTAGACCTTCACAAAGTAGACATGAAGAGCTGAAAGATCTTAAAGAGTAACTCATCATGCCCTGGATTAAGGTCATGTAAGAACAGATGAGAAACAAAGTTATAGACAGTTTTCTGGAGATTTTAATCCCATTTGAAAAGTTTTGAACTAAAATACATTAACAATTCAATTAAATTTTAATAATCCACAGCAGACTTGTCCAAAACTCCACAGATTTAAAAGACTCACCCAACACTGGATCAAGAAAAATATCAGGTTTTGTAAATTTTCACATATGGATAATATTGTTTAGATAGCTTTTTAAAACTTAGTAGGTGAATGTATTGTTTTATAAAACAGCTTGTTTGTATTTACTTTATTGTATCACTGTGATACTTTGCAAAGTCAAAAACAGAAAAAATCTGTAATGAAGTCACTACTTTTTTTGTCACAGCACTACGACCAGTTTTACTGTAAGCTATTGAATTGTTTTTTGTTTTTTTTTTACTTTTGCATCATATTTTAATTAACTGAGATTAACTTTTATAAGAAAGAGGGGTCAACAGCAGTGACATTTGGTTGAAACAATTATTTATTAACATTAAGTGCCTCCCTCACCTGAGATCTGTTGGTAATTCTCTATATTTAAATAAAACTACAAACTTACTAAGTTTTTATTTAGCAAAATAAACACTTAGTTTTTATTTTACTAAAAATAAAACTACGTTTTTATATAATAAGTTTTATTATTTATTTATTAAATTGAATCGTTTGTTTTTAATTAGTGTATTCAATAATTAAAACCGGAAATGAAACTGGCATATTGATAATTTAATTTGTAGTCCTATAGACATTTGTTACAGTTATACAATAAGATAATTTAAAATAACAAAACAAACATCTGAAAAAGCTCGTTTTAATGCAGGATTATGATCTTTTTGCTGATCATCAATAATAAAATAATAATAATTTTTAAAAAAAAAAACTTTTTTCAAACTCCAGTTTTTCCCCCGCCAGCTCAGAGGCGGGCTGACATGCTCCATCATCTTTCACTGATATTGTCGTTTCTCAACGTCACCATTTTGCACACAGTTCTTCCAGCATGTTTTTATATTTATATAATTACCGTTTCATAAGATTCGTCGAAGGCAAGTGGAGACAGATTCGCCTGTTTAGAAAAGGCTGAGCCCAGCAGCAGCAGCAGCAGGCTGGTTGGTCGGAGCGCACATGCTCAGTGGGATTATTATTGTTTTTTTTTTTTTTTTTTTTCGAGCGGAGGCTTTAAGAGCGCAGCCACTGCATGCAGACGGCAGCAGAGAGGCTGAGCCAGAGCTGAGAGAGAGCACACCCGGAGGAGGAGAGCTGCAGGAGGAGGAGAGCTGAAGCGGACCATCAGCTGCCAGATGAGCCATCCCTGACAGCTGCAGACCCGGCTCTATGCTGGGCACCCGCAGCCCCAGGCTGCTCCCGCTCCCATCTTCTCCTCAATAGACTCCTATTTTTTTATACACATTTTCCTACATTTTATTTTTTTATTTTTTCTACATTTGGTTTTCTAAAAGCATTTCCATTATGGTGCTGGGCAAAGTTAAGGCCCTGGCGGTCTACTTCGACTGCCTGAACGAGAACAACCTGCCCGTGTTCTCCGGGGGAGACCTGGTCTCCGGGCGGGTGGTGGTGGAGGTGACCGGGGATGTGCGGGTGAAGAGGCTGGACATCACCGCGCGGGGGCTCGCCAAAGTCCGGTGGACGGAGTCGAGAAACGCCGGGGCCAACACCGCTTACACCCAGAACTACACGGAGGAGGTGGACTACCTGCATCACTGCGACACCCTGATCGGAGAGGAGAGAGGTAAGAGCGATGATGATGATGATCAACGAAAACTTCTAAAACTTTAGGAATGCAGCGGGCGCAGTCCATCAGTCAGTGGTACTGATGCAACAGCTGATGCCCGAACTGCAGCTCCTCTGCTCGGTGTGTTCATAAACCGTTTCACCGCCGGCAGCAGCGGGACGGATGGAGGCTTTTAGTTTTATTTCTGTCCAATTAAACCTTCTGATCGCGACTTGTTTTTTCTTCCTTCTTTGTGGAGAGTTGCAGAAAACTGAAAAGTTGCAAACGCTTCGAATATACAATAAAAAGCGATCGAAAACACACACTGATCGTCAAGATTTTGAGTTTTAAACCAACTTTTCCTGAACGACACATGCGGAAAGGCGATTTTCACTGCTGACATCAATGATAAGGACAGATCTGGCTACTCCCTTTGTTAGAAGCGGTTCAAACCTGTTCAGAAACTGCCAGAGACAGGGGGAGGGGAGGGGAGAACCAGGCTGACTCTCAGTCTGAGTGCGTGTGTGTATGTATGTGTGTGTGTGTGTGTGGAGGGAATTATGCTTCAGCTGCTGCCTGTAAGCCTGCCTCCACTTTTCACAGTCTTGTTGTTCTGTTGCCTTGGTGATAAATAAAATAAGATGCAAAATAGACCGTTGGATGAAACCTTTATGGAAATACAAGCTGCACTTGTAACATGTACAGAGATGTGTTGACCTCTGACCCTGCAGCTTGACTGGACTCAGGCAGTGGACCATGTGAATGACCCTGGAGCATCCAAGGGCCCAATACAGCATCTAAAGAAATATTACTCTATCTCAACATCTGGAAATGTATCCGCTGTCAGTATTGATGGGAATAATTTAATATCTTGCTTAGCAAATTACAAAAACAATACGAATATCTTATTTTGTCCCCAACAGTTTTTCAGACTTCGAATATATTTGATGCAAACCCCACAAAAAGTTTCAATTCTGGCATTTGTTAATAAACACAAACAGAAACATGGTGTTTTTACTCTTTAACAAGTTTGAACAAAAAGATGATCAAACTGCATATGAAAAATCACTCGGTTGTTTTCCATCTGCCATCTTGAAAATAACCACTAGGTTATTCCATATTTATTTTTTATAATGCACAATGATAATACAATAGGATGGATTTAAAGGTTTTTTATTATTGTGTCTTGACACTTTTAGCTTATTTAAAGTAATTTATTCATTCAAATTGATAGCAATACATAAGCACACTTTATATAATTAAAATAACTCTCCTAAAACATATAAAACATTTTTAAAATGATCTGATTAAAAAAATAAGGTCATGTTCTCCAGTGTCTGCTGTTATTTTAAAAGAAGATGTTCAGATGAACACAAAGGAAAAACTCAGGAAAACAGGCCGGAAACAAACAACTTTATTGGCTGAAATAAAGCAGACATTAACAACAGTTTATGTTAACGGAGTGTTCGCGTGAGAACAGCAGGTCCACCTGAAGTTCATCTTTAGAGTAACAACACCCTTCCTCTCCTGCCTCACCCCTTCCTCCCCCTTCTCAGGCCACACACTGCACGGACTCCTCTCGTGTAGGCGGGTAGCTCGCAGCCAACTAGCCAATCAGCGCTCTTCCATTTTAATTCGTCTCACATGCTTGGCCAATAGGAGGCCGAGTTGCGATGAGCTCGTCGGAGTTTCCAGCTAGAGTAAGCTGCTCAGTCTGGTTCATACCGGTCTACTCCTGCTTGAGCTGCGCTGCCAGTGACTGGGTCCGCTCGCACGCCCGCACGCGCAGTAAACTCTCTCTCGCTCACACACACACACACACACATACGGAGGAAGTGTCTCGCGTCGCGCTCGCGCGCACATTGCAGAAATGCAGGATGAGGTGGCAGGAAGCGAGTAGCGGCGGGGTGGACTGAGAACTCTTACACAAACTGAACTGATAGATGACACCAGAAATGAGGAAGTGAGGAAGGTCACGATGACGTTTCTCCCTCTGAAGCTTTTCCTTTGACTGCTGTTCGCTTCGCTACACGTGTTGATAGCTTAGTTAGCACTCTGCGTGCTGAAATACAGCTGTAGGTTGTTCAACTAGGGACAAAGATAGTATAAAAAAAACCCTCAAATATATACTAAGTATACTACATAGTAATGTATAAATACAAATATGATTTATTTATACAAAAAACAAGATTTTGTAGTAGGCTAATAATTATTTTAGTAATAATAATTATATAAGTGAGAATAGGGACAAAATGGATTTTAATTTTCCCATAATTTTTTTTTGTTATTTCTCAACCTTATGTATGCAAATATGATAAATAATGTTTAGGAAATGTAAAGATGCTAAAGTACAGGCTTCCAGTTGCAACATTTTTTTTTAAATTACATTTTTAATCGACCTGACCCAGAACTTTGTCATCACCATCTGACAAAAATAAATAAAAAATAATTTTTATTGACCCTATTAGTGATATTTTTACTCATTTTACAGACAAATGCTTCTCAAGAAACAAAAGAAATATTGTTCTGATGCCCCCAATAATGCCTGATTTTTTTTTTTTTTTTACATTCTTTTCATTTCTGACAGTGTTGACAAAAACTAGGGACAAATTTCACTGGAGTTGGAAAATATATAAAAAATGATTTTTAATTCAATTTATTGATACCTCTATAATTATTTATATGACTACTTATACTTAATTGTCACAATATATAATTTTAGTATTTCTTTAATTATTTTAAACTATTGTTATGTATTAAGTTCTGCTCCTGGGCTTTTACAGGCATCATCCACCAACTACAATGTTTAAAATTAAAAAATATTCAGCAAACACCAGGAAAATATACATTGTTGTGCTCACATGACCCAGGTTAGTCAGATATTTGAAAAAATTATATTTTGTGTATATTTTATTCAAGTTTGGTGCTTTATCCATAGGACCTGTTTTGTCCCTATTCTCAAGAATCACTGTCATACAAGATTATAATATAAATAGTTATTAGAATAGAAATATTGTACTCACTATTGTGCAATTAAGTTAGATGATTTTTAAAAATGTCCAAATGTGCCTGTGTCTGAACTTTCAAAAACACAACAGACTATGTACAGTACAGTAACTCAGATGTGCAATAACAGAAATGTCATAAAAAATTCTTTAAAAAGAAAAAAGAAAAAAAAAACAATGCAAATGATTTTGCCAGCAAGCATGTAAACACAGTGGTGGGTACAGTTTAACAAGTAGCAAGTTTTAAAATATTACAGAAGTGCTACTCATTCCACAGGTTTTGAAGTGGTCAAAATTAATATTGTTATCAAAATCAAAGGTTAAATTTTTCATAAACGCAATATAGATACCACAACAGAGCTTGTATTTATTACTGGTTCTCAAATTTTGTGGCCTTCAAAACAGCAGTGAAAAAGACTCTCGACTCCAACTATCAGCTGAGTTTACATACAATCTTGGTATAACAACCACATAAACATTTCTGAACTCATTCTTGTGAGATATGAATTGCTTCATTATCCAAAGTGTGGGAATCAATGACTTATCAGATAATCTCACATAAAAACCAGCGGAAAAAGGCGTATTTTCTGGATTGCCCCCAACAGATATAAAACATTCCAGTCAAAATGGGGCAGAAAAAGGCTGCTTCTTTGTTTCATAACATGACTTTTCACATTTCCTACTGCCTTTCATTAGAGCAGTGCAATAAAAAAAGAGAATAGAAAAAAAAGATTAAACATGGACAAAACAAAACATTTATGAGAGCATAAGACTGGATGAAAATTTTCCTAAAGGAATTTTTTAAACCAACTTTTGGTTCATTTGGATTTGTTCTACAAAGATTTGTGAATTGTGTAAACCATAATGCTGTTTGGGATGTCAATCATTTTTGACTGGTTTAGAACAAACATTTGTTTACTGGTTTAGTTAAGGATCACCATTAGTCTCTAATATAGAGACTATTCTTCATGGGTTCCATGCCACAAGGTCATAATGTGTGGTGAATATAGTCATACTTTTTCAAACATTACAAATAAAAAAAAGATTTTATGATATGTCTTAAGACACAAACAAAAACCAAAACAAAAAATTCAAATTAATCATCTCAATTATTTTAACATTTTACAGACATTACAAAAGGACAACATAAAATACCTATAGCATTCCCTGTTGGGGGCCTGTCCGGGAATGCTAGGACGGCCTTAGAAAGCTGGGTGGAAGAAATAAAATAAAAAATTACACACACACACACACACACACACACACACAC
>NW_015113590.1:208393-210444 GCF_001443285.1 Poecilia latipinna
TTTTGCATAAAACCAAATCTGCTTTTCCAGTCATTATTATAAAATATAATTCAAAACTATTCATTAAAATTTTATTCGCCATGATCATTTTTCTGATTGACGTCCAAGAATAAAATGAAAGATGTTTTGACAATAAAAAGACCAAAGTAACTATCCTACTGCAAACCCCCCCCCCCCCTAAAATCAGAAGGTGTGAGATATTTATGCTAAACATAATAGTTATTAAATATTGACTAAAAGTGAGGAAAAACAGTGTAAAAGTTGATGTATTGTTACTACCATGGTCTGTGTGTCCTGGGCCTGAAACTGATGCTCATGAATTACAGCGGGATTCAAACACTTGTTCTGTGTTCCAGATGAAGACGCTCTGGAGGAGGGCATGACTGTCCTGCACGCCGGCCTGCATGAGTTCGCCTTCAGCTTCAACCTGCCTCAGATGTGAGTGTCCTCAGAGTTCATTCAGCGCACCACTCCATCTGCAAGAACTGACCCTTTTAAAATTAGCAACTTGCATATGGAGATTGTATAATCTGATGCAAAGGTGTCTTTTCATGTTGATCATCTGAGGCCCTACTTGGAGCCTCTGAAGGGGCCCCACACCTCCGCCTGGAGCCCTGAACTAAACTAACTAACCAACCATGTATGAAGCAATTAAAACTAACTCTGTCTCAAGCAGCTTCAGCTCTTCAGAAAATATGCAGGGTCAGGAAAGTCATTAAAGCTTTGGCCTGAAGGAAAGGAATGGTTGGGTTTGACTGGACCACCCACATTTCTGGGCCTCACTCCGCCTCTCTCCTCTCTCCTGCAGGGCTCTGGCCACTTCGTTTGAAGGGAAGCACGGCAGTGTGAGGTACTGGGTGAAAGCCGAGCTGCACCGGCCCTGGCTGCTGCCTGTCAAAGTCAAGAAAGAGTTCATTGTGTTCGAACACATCGACATCAACACGCCCCTCCTGCTGGTAGGAGCTGCTGCTTTATTCATTGGAGTCTTTAATAGTATCGCCTGCGGCTAAATCAGATGGATGTGTGTATATGTGTGTGTGAACAGGCCCCCCAGGCTGGGACGAAGGAGAAGACTCTGTGTTGCTGGTTTTGCGCGTCGGGTCCAATCTCCCTCAGTGCCAAAATAGAGCGGAAGGGCTACACACCAGGTGAGCCACGCCTCTTCTTTACGTTCATCCTCCTCTTCCTCTCAGTATTCCCCTCTAAAGTTTCACCTGTGTCCCTTCCTCTCTCAGTCTGACAGACTGATCTCTTCTCCCCTCTCTCCCAGGCGAGTCCATCCAGATCTTTGCCGAGGTGGAAAACTGCTCGTCCCGTGTCGTGGTGCCCAAAGCGGCGCTGTACCAGACACAGACCTTCTTCGCCAAGGGCAAGGGCAGGCAGATCCAGCAGTTGGTGTCCAACCTGCGGGGAGAACCTCTGCAGCAAGGGAAGAGCCAAAGCTGGGAGGGCAAGCTGCTCAAGATCCCCCCGGTGTCGCCCTCCATACTGGACTGTCCCATCATCAGAGTGGAGTACGCCCTCATGGTGAGTACAGAGTGACTGTCGGAGAGTCAAGCTAATTGCTTCCCCTCCCACTATCCACTAGTGTCTGGTGACAAACATTCAGCATTAGGAACATAAAGATGTGAATGAAGTTGCATGTTGAGACGTACATGAGGTGTGTGAAGTACTCAGGCCAACTGGTAACGTTAATTAACTGAGGGATTAAATGAGTTTATGCTTCTTACTGCTCCTTTTACAGACACATTAGGTAATCATGCATATTCATAAAATGAAACCACATGCTCACAATAAAGTTTTCAATTCAAATTCTAAAATTAAATTACAGAATTAAATGTGAACAAAACTTTTATTAAAAACACTAAAAACTAAATTCGCTACCATTTTCCATAAACACATCAAAATAACAGATTAATTATCCCTACTTGTAGTTTTTAAATTTTGAATAACATGAGACTAGGTACTATTACTGTAAGACAGAGGTTCCCAAACTGTGGGGCGCGCCCCCTAGGGGGGGTGCCGTGTCATTGCAGGGGGGGCGCGGGAAG
>NW_015113590.1:214323-222626 GCF_001443285.1 Poecilia latipinna
GAATATGTTTGGAAACCACTGGGGGGGTGGGCGCAGAAGAAAAAGTTTGGGAACCACTGCTGTAAGATATATCAATGTGTATATTTTTTCAGCTATGCGTTATAAGTCACTGACCAGGACGTTAGGAGCAGCAGCTCCCCCTGTGGTGAATTAGAGAGATAACGACTTAATAAAAACTTCAAAAGTATCAAATGGCAAAAACATCAACTGTCCTAGTCGGTGGCGATGCTGATCAAAATATTATTTGCTGTTATTTGGTTATAGACCACAAAAGACAAGGTTAGCATTACAGCACAGCTCACTACCACAGGAACTTCAAAGTGTAGATTAAAAGTAAACTGAAATCTTTCAGCTCCTGCTCCCAGTGGTACCCAAAAGGTAGACAAGCAATTGTAGCCTAGGTCTTTATTATATCTGAGAATGTAATGATAGTTAAAAACAATAAGAAAGTTTGTTAGTCTACAAAAAACTGAGACAAAATACAACAACAGCTGACAAACAAGTGAGCATCCATGCTGTGTTTTATTAGCTTGTCTGTCGTCTCCTGTCTGAATAAGGAATAAAAACAAACAGTGATTGTCAGTAACTCATAAACTAGACAAACTTAGTAAAACATTAAAAGCACATAGCAGTAGAAGCCTGATTACCTTCACTAATCTCCAAGCTGATGACTCTCTGATAGCATGAACTCATAAAACACTGTTGAGGGCTAGTGAAGTGTTAATCCCCACCATGACCGCTCCTTTGTTTTTACTTCTCTGGCTTCTTGAACTTCGGCTCAGTTGTAATATTTTGGGTAAGGTGATATAAGGGCGCAGTTCAGAGCTCCATTGTTTGATGTTTTTTCTGGAGAAAAGGTGAATAACAAGGTTAAGATGTTTGAGGCAGCAGGGGGTTAGAAGCCCGGGGTGTTTATGTTTCTCACATGGACCTATTGCTTTGATTGTGAAGCTGCCTCTTGTTATATTATGGGTGTGTGTGTGTGTGTGTGTGCGCAGCTGAAATTCACTAACACAAAGATACAAGCGGCTCCTGCTAACTTGAAAGCATGTCTTCCCTCCAGGTGTACGTGGACATTCCCGGCGGGTTGAACCTGTCGCTCTCGTTGCCTCTGGTCATCGGCACCATACCGCTCCATGCCTGCGCCACCCGCACCTCCAGTATCAGCAGCAACTGCAGCTCGGTCAGCTGGATGGGCCTGCCAGAGAGACCTGAGGGTACGCAAGGGGTTAAACACACGTTTTCTGCCCTGCAGCTCTTTTGGGGACAGAACGATATCTTACACCTTCTTGTTTTCTGCAGCTCCACCAAGCTACAGCGATCTGGCAATATCAGAGGCTCACAGGCGGAACTGTCTGCAGGGCTGTGATAGGTCTGATGGGGAGGGAGAGGGCCAAGGATCTGTGCTGACATACATCACAGAGTTCAGATATCTCCCCCCACCACTCTACTCTGAGGTAAACACACACACACAGAGCATGTCAGTGGTTTAGTGTTGACAAGGTAGTAAATGTTAGAAATGCAGAAAACTTATTTAAAACACACAAAACAGGCGTAATAATACTATTCAGAAAGATGCAAAAAAAAAATAATAATAATAATAACAAAAAAAAGTAAGTTACAAACTGTACACAAAATGTCCACACTGAAGCATACATGTCTACGATTTTTCACAGAGCTGGACCTAAGAACAGAAACATGTACGATGCCACAAGATAAACCAGACAAATAAGAAAGATTCAGAAAACACTTCAATAAAAAATGTGGTGTACAAAAACTTTGGTGCAAAAACATTGTAAGAGTGTGTGTTGATCAAATGAGGAAAATCCTTTTTCTGCAACTTTGTGCCAAATATTACTAAGAAGGTAAAGAAGCTTTAAGACTTCACAATGCCTTTGAATGAAAGTTGATAAAATCCAACTACTT
The DNA here is from genome assembly GCF_001443285.1 of Poecilia latipinna. Classification (NCBI taxonomy): domain Eukaryota; kingdom Metazoa; phylum Chordata; class Actinopteri; order Cyprinodontiformes; family Poeciliidae; genus Poecilia; species Poecilia latipinna. Next base: position 216,250 of record NW_015113590.1, read on the forward strand.
TAGGTTAAAGTAGCTTAACCTAAACAATCAAAATGCAATGAATGCAAATCGCTGAAAAATTCTGTATAAATAAAATGTGTCCAAAATATTAAATAAATTCAGTAAAAATTTGATTAATTAAAACTCATCAAAATCAAAGATGCACCAAGCAAGAGTTTTGTGGACGTTTTCTCATCTCTGCTTTTTCTAAAACTTTCTCCAATTTGTATCGATTGTAGATGAGCGTTCAGAATTTTTTTTTCAAGCCTTCCTGCTGTGAGCGCTCATTCATTTTTTATATTAGGAGCAGAGGTGACGTCACATCATACCTGTGAAACATTGTTTTACTGTTTTAATACAAAGACAAAATGACTACATAATTTTTGAATTGTTAAAGATTAGCCCAGTTGGAGCAGCTAGCATCACAAAAACAGCCGTCTTCACTTACCTTAGCTATAGCTACAGTAGGTCAGGGAACACAGTCGTCCTCGCCAAAACTAAATCTGTGAATTCTTGAACCCCCCTCTAAAACTAAATAGTTCAAAGTCCAAATACATCCTAATATTCATTATTATGCACAGCAGAAACCATCTTACCATTAGCACAGTTACTAACATCTGGAGTCTTCCTCACTATTGTACAGCCAGTCAGCGCCGAGTGACTGCAAAAAATAGGCAGGGGCCACACAGAGCTGGTTGACTTTACTTCACTGTGTGTTGTGTTATCTGTGAAAGCTAGATGTGAAGTTATTAGTACTTTATGTTACTCACACTAAGTGAAATGAAAAGAAAAGTAGCTGAACCCTTACCTGCTGACTAGCAACAGGCTCTTACAGGGGAGTCAGAGAATTCAGTGTCATTCTTCCTCCCTCCTGTCCTCAGGTGGACCCGTACCCCGACACCGTGGAGGTCTGTGGCACTGCAGACGTCCGGAGACCTGACATGTGTCCGTCCCGCTGAGGGGGTCCTACCCAGTCTACCCATGCTCAGCCAGAAGTCCCACATGACTTCTCACCAGGATGTCACTGTAGATGTGGCTGGACCCATGCTGACCTGAGGACAGCCGACCGACGGAGTCCACGGTGACTCATGGACGAGACGGACCAGGGTTACGTTGGACAAACCATTTCCCGTCCTCGAGACGAGGACAAAACCAATGTCCTCTGACAGCGGCGTGAAAAACTGTCCTCCCCTCCCACCAGAAGACGTCTCCTCCTGCCTCACAGAGAGGTTTGCACATGCCGTTCCAACCGGTTCCCTCTCAGAACGCCGCGGGCCGACATGCCTCAGTAGACGGAACGTCCGCAGTGCTCTAACTGGCACATAGTGAAGAGAGCTGTCTCCACAGACAGCTGAGCTCAGCGCTCCGGCCCGAAGGTGGAAGTCCGGTGAAATTCCCTGAGATTCTCCAACTCAAACCAGAAACAAGACGATGACGACAGAAAAGTGTCACATCAGCGACCAACTCAAGGGCTTCAAAGCTCAAGTTGAGTGTGAATGTGTGTGTGTATGTCCGTGCATGTATGCGTGTGTGTGTGAAGGCTACAGGGTGTGTGTCGACTTAAATGTTAGGACAAAGCACAACTCGGACCAACCCAGACAGTGTACCACAAGTTGCCTGTTGGTTTCTGCTCTGAGATGAAGCCTGTGTAGCTGCAGATTCTTCCACGACCCGGACGGATGTTAGAACGCAAAAAAAAGAAAGAAAGAAAAATAACAGATCAATGTTTACAGAGAATTATATCAGATTAAGAATGTTCAAACACATTTTCTTCCACCTAAAAGTTCAGATTACCAAGTGCAATATATTTTTTTATATTTGAGGGGTTTTTTGCACTAGTTTTTCATGTACTCTGTTGCTGTTTATTCCATTTCTGTGCATTATATATTATTGTCATGATCTTGTTGCTTTCACGATCAACTTTGGATCAAATAAAAGGTTTATTTTCTAAAATAATCCAATGACTCAATTGTTTGTTGCTATGGCTACAGGTTATAGCACCTTGCCACGTTTTTCCACAACCTGAACCTAAAACCTCCACATTGGCATTTTATGTGACAAAACCAGCATGGACTATTTGTGAGGAGACAGGAATGTAATATATAGTTTTAAGAGGTTTTTTTTTTTTTTTTTAATAAAAATTTGAGGAAAATCCAACAATTCAGCTGAAAGATGAAGCTCCGCCCCAACCTTAAACAGTTTCCAGCTGTGACCGGTTTTTGTTCCGGATTGCCCTGAATGCATCACCTCCCCAGGCAGAGCTGCATGACATGAGAGAAATAACCAGAATACTTTTAGTTTTCATGTGATGACAGTGTCAGTTACGAGGAACACAAATGTTCCTCACATTTCCTTTTATTCTCTATCAAGGGAAGCAAAAATACATCTAATTGTGCTCACCGCAAATCGCAAATCATCTAAAATATACATAATATTTACATCTAAGCAATTATTTTCAAGTAGCAAACGAAAGATGGTGCTGCCGGTAGAGCTCTGCTGAAAGTAAAGGCTTTTAAAGGCGCAGTACTGATCATGTCAGCGGCTTACATCACTGACTGCTCCAACCCAAACCGATCTACTACAGATTTCTTCTGGAAGTCCATCCTACCGGGAAATTAGAACATTTCCTGTTTTCAGCAGAAGAGTAATGTGAGTTATGAAGAAATGTTTTTGGCCACAGATTTCAGTGATGTCAAACAGCAGGAGGTCACGTCTCAGTTACAGTTCACACTGTCTGATCCAGATGAAACCTCTCCACCTCACACTGATTTCACTTCTATTTTTGCTTGTAATGCTTATTAGAATCCATAACAGGGAGCTTCACAAGCTGTCCCTTTATTAATGATCCATGTTTGATCAACTTATCAGACTCAGTTGATCAGTTTGGATGTCACTTTGTCCGGCCTCATTCAGTTCAGTTCTGTAGCTCCAGTTCAACACACGTCAACAAGTCATTTCAGTCCAATCATACAAACATTCCAGTTTATTGAAAAAAAAAAAAAAGGTATCAAGTTCAGTTCATCATTCAAATTTATTAAAAACGTTTGAGTCTCAGTAAACCCAGCAGACTGCCTGGAGCCATCGACTAGCAGCATTCACTCCAACATGTAGCGACAGCAGACATGGTGATGTTTACAGCAATTCCTCATAGTTAGCATAGTTAAACCCCCTTTAACGGCAGGAAACCTCCAGCAGAACCAGAACCGGGCTCAGTACAAACGGCAAAAAACAAAACAGAAGATCTGATGTAGAAGTGCTTCCTTATGTAAGACCAAACTAAAAGTTAGTACCAGGAGAAGGAGGAAGCTTAACTTAGTGTTGTTGGCAGTTGAAGTCCAAGAAGATGCCAACAGCCAATCGGAACGCCAGACCAGAGAGAGAGAAAAAACCAACAGAAAAGAAAAAGTTAGCAGTTGTGTCATGAGGAAAAGTTCATCCTGCAGCAGCTTACGCATACAGCAGACATAACTCAGGATAACCGAACACTTACAATGAGGCAGGAGAGGGAATCTTTAAAATCAGAGCCCAGATATGAGGAAAGCACCGATCCACTTTTTTCACTGCCGATACCGATACAGATATCTGAGATTTGGTATCGGCCGATATCGATCTAATGCTGGGTTGACTTAAAGCGTTCTTTCTTTTTTAAACACTGACATAAATGTGCTGAATTATAAATGTGTTTAATAACTCTGCACCAGAACAGCTCACTGAAATACACCAGGAGCGTCACAAGCTTGTTCAAACGTGGAAGAACAACTTTCATTTTTTCAGTCAGTGTTAGGAGTAGGACAGTGAAATAAATGATAAACTGAAACTGAAATGAACTGCAACAAACCTTCTGTCAAACGGGTTAGACCACACAGTAAGGAATTCTAAATATAATGTAGAATAAATACTAAAGCATGTCACTTAAAGCACAAAGTATATAATTAAACTGACCGAGATAGACTGATACAGATATTATCTGAAATGTGATCTTCTTTTTCCTCTTTACTTCTTCCACCCAAATAATCCCAGTAAGGTTTGTTTAGTCTCTCTGTTAAGTCTGACACCAATTTTAGATTCCATTTTAGGCAAAAGACAAACTTTAGTCGCTGTAACCTAAAACGCATGAATCTGCTATGCAGAGGAAATCCTTTTTAGGGCTTCCTATGAAAAAAGACATTGATTTCAATATACATTCCTGCATCACAAAAGCTGAAACTTCACCAGCTGAGCTGTGAAGCTCCACCGCCAGCAGGCTGGGCCTAAAGCAGTTTGAACCGGATCCTTCAGCAACATCTCACTGGAGATTATCAGCACACAGATATTTGTTTCACGTGGAATAGTTTGGTTTCTGGTCCGCGGTATGACTCCTTCTTTTAGATCTTTATTCTGGATTATTCTGGACGTTTGTAAGTGCGCCTTGCAATGGAAGCAGGTCGTTCTAAACAGACAGAACACCTGCTGACACAGCAGGTTTACCCATGATCAGACAGAAGGAGCGACTGAGCGTCAGGGATCTGTTCACAGCCGCCTGCAGGAAAACTCATCCTGCCCGAATCCCATCGCTCTGTTTTAATTTGACTCATAAAAACACATTTATGCTCACATTCCAACACACACACACACACACGCACACACACACGCACACACACACACACACACACACACGCACACACACATGCACACACACAGATGCACACACAAAAAATGAGAGGTCACATGAAAAATGTTTTGGCTCCGTTATACAGGCTGCTTCTGTACGGCTGATAAACAGAAACTGGTTTGAACTGGCTGGTGAAGCAGGGAGAGGCAGCAGAGAGAACAGAAGAGTGTGGCATTGTTGTAGCAGCGAGGGCAGAAACAGTCCCAACAAGACACACACACACACACACACACACATACATGCACACATGCACATTCACACACCTGGAAGATGAGGAAACACTGATACTGAAAATAGAAACGTACAAAATGTTATGCATGTCAAAGTTTCCTGCATAGACATAAAGAAAAGCCAACTGATGTATAAAACAGCATGAATAACATAATGAATGCACTGAGATCAAAGTGCATATGGCCTCCTTCCTAACATAATGGCCTAAGTCAATTTCTGCAACAACAACAAAAATTAGCACCTATTTATTCTCAAAAGATAATTTAGGGGGGGGGGGGGGAATCAATTTTGGCCAAAAATGACTTGAGCCATTATTCTAGGACGGTTCTGATAGTTGTGGTTCATTCCACAAACTTCAGTATATTTCATTTGGAATTGTTGAAGTAATAAAATCAAATGTATGTTTGAAGCACAACAACAGCTGTTGACAAAAGCGCTGTGTATTTTAAAAATGACAGGAAAAACAAAGGAAGATATGATTAAATTTAAAAATTAAAGTATAAAGTGAGAAACATGAGAAAAGAAATAACATGATCACAGTGAACAGAACTCATTCTGATTATAAAGGCGAGACATAAAATGAGTTTCCTTAAAATTAATCCTTACACTGACTGACAGACAATTCATTTACTTTAGGAAAATTTAATCAGACAAATTAATAGAACCTTTTTAAAGACATCATAGAATTATGTTTCAGATTCATCTGAGTCAATAAAATGCAAGCAAAGGCATATTAAAAAAATAGAAGGAAGGTATTGATCAGGAATCGGACAGGGGCAAGAATAGACCCTTGGGGGACCCCACAACAAAATGAGGTTTTTGAGGAAAGATGCTTTTGTAGACTAACAACTTCCTCCACAATACAGAACATTCAAAGCATTTGAACGCGACTAATCCAGAACCTCAGGGCTCAGTGCGTTGCTCCAGGGAATCAAACCAGGAACCTGCAGCCACAGAGCGCTGCCCAACTGTGAAGTCAAAGGAAAATGAGAGCCGACTTTCAAATTACAAACAAAGTCAATACTTTGTAAAGTGAAGAAGTCTGTAACGTCCCGTGTCTCTTTGCACATCTACAGACGGCAATTTGTTTTCAGGTGGATTTCTGTCTGGACTTTGACTGGGCCATTCTAAAAATGAACATGCTTTGAAATGGCCGTCTATTGTCTGTATTTCACAAGTCATACTGATTAGATTTTTATTTGTGACACCTTTGGAAAACCATGAAACATTTGAGTTCCACTTAGCAGTAATGTGCTTCTTGTGTTTGTCTGTTGTGGAAAATCCTCAACTCCCTAAATTAAATAAACTACAACTGAAAACAAGGTTTTCATAGAATAATGTTTCCTTCTTTCTTCTCGTTGCTGACCTTCAGGAGTTCCTCAGTCTGTGAGATAAGAACGGAGCTCACTGGTCTGATGTTTAGGAAAACACAAACAACCAGGCCAGGACAAGCAGACCAGACCAACGCTTGGGGAACAGGCCTGCGTCTTTATGCAACACAAGAAAAGCCAAACAG
>NW_015113590.1:225740-227100 GCF_001443285.1 Poecilia latipinna
AGGAAAACACAAACAACCAGGCCAGGACAAGCAGACCAGACCAACGCTTGGGGAACAGGCCTGCGTCTTTATGCAACACAAGAAAAGCCAAACAGTAACCATGCAGAGTGACGTCACTTCCCAACTCGGATTTCTGCAGTTAAAAAGCAACGGAAGTGATGGATCTACCTTGTTCGGTAAGTTATTAGTTTCCATACTTATTTCTTTCATATTCTAACCTGGCACGTGGTGAAAGTGTAAAAACCACATAACTTGTTGCTAATGCCTTTTCTGTGCGTTTGTATCTCGCTAAGCTTCGTCCTTCTTCGTTTCGAGCACGTGGCGCCATTATCTCATGACTTCTCAACCTCTATTATAAAGTTTGACTCGACCAGAAATATTTGTCTACGTGAAGTGTCCTGCTTTATTTCCCTAATGTTACTTGTCCTGGGCCACCGAGTCAACATAACTGATAAGCAGGTAATGGGGAGAGTTTGAACGGACCGCTTCGTTCATATACTGAGGGCTGTAGGAAAAAACATCATGGCGTCAGTCCGCATGTCTACTACTGAGGAGAAGTTTAGCTGCTGGCAACAAGTACAGCTGAGTGGGAATTAACCTTTCCAGCGCATAAAATTATAATATTTAAAAACTTGAGTTCTACATTGTCCTTTTTAAAAAGCCAGATTAAAGAAAATAAATGCATTAATACTTTGTATTGCCAAATGTGCAACGCTTACCGACATTTTCCAACACAGCCATGAGAGGCAGCTGGTAATGGGAGTTAACCATTTAATTTTCCTTTGGAATCAGTCAAATATTTTTGAATTTAATAATTTATTTTTAATCCATAGCTGGAATCTGACAGCAGAATCTAGAGCAGGGGTGGGCAACTCCAGGCCTGAAGGGCCGGTCTCCTGCAACTTTTAGATGTATCTCAACTTCAACACACCTGAGTTAAAATAATGAGGTTGTTAGCAGGACTCTGGAGAACTTGACTGCACTTAGTCAGTCAAGTGGATTCAAGTGTGTTGGACCAGGGAGACATTAAGAGCTGCAGGACACCTGACCTCGAGGACCAGGATTGCCCACCCCTGCTCTAGAGGACCAGTAAGCACTGAAGTGGTCTAGTTAATGTAAACTAGTTAATGGTTTCTTGTGGATGAACAAAAAATCTAAATGTTCAGTCTGATCCATAGTAGCATGTTGTTATTGAGCCTGTGGTTTATCCTGAGCTACTGTAAACACTGTCTGTCTTTTCCTTCACTCTGGATCATCAACTACAAAATAATATGCAGCTGGACATATTAATAGCACATTCGTTGGTATCGCAGCACAAACTACTGGGTGATGTTCTGTTTAATTCAGTGTTAGTTAAATT
>NW_015113590.1:229194-233326 GCF_001443285.1 Poecilia latipinna
GTATTTTCTGCAGAGTGACGTCACTTCCCAACTCGGATTTCTGCAATTAAAAAGCAACGGAAGTGATGGGATCTACCTTGTTCGGTAAGTTATTAGTTTCCATACTTATTTCTTTCATATTCTAACCTGGCACGTGGTTAAAGCGTAAAAAAACACATAATTTGTTGCCGATGCCTTTTGTGTGCGTTTGCTAAGCTTCGTCCTCCTTGAGCACGTGGCGCCATTATCTCATGACTTTTCAACCTCTATTATAAAGTTTGACTCGACCATAAATATTTATCTACGTGAAGTGTCCTGCTCTTTTTCCCCTAATGTTACTTGTCCTGGGCCACCGAGTCAACATAACTGATAAGCAGGTAATCGGGAGAGTTTGAACGGACCGCTTCGTTCATATACTGAGGGCTGTAGGAAAAAACATCATGGCGTCAGTCCGCATGTCTACTACTGAGGAGAAGTTTAGCTGCTGGCAACGAGTAAAGCTGAGTGGGAATTAAGTTTTTCAGCACATAAAATTATAACATTTAAAAACTTGAGTTCTATGTTGTCCTTTTTAAAAAGCCAGATTAAAGAAAATAAATGCATTAATACTTTGTATCGCCAAACGTGCAAAGCTTACTGACATTTTCCAACACAGCCATGAGAGGCAGCTGGTAATGGGAGTTAACCATTTAATTTTCTTTTGGAATCAATTAAATATTTTTGAATTTAATAATTTCTTTTTAATCCATAGCTGGAATCTAACTGACAGCAGAATCTAGAGCAGGGGTGGGCAACTCCAGGCCTGGAGGGCCGGTCTCCTGCAACTTTTAGATGCGTCTCAACTTCAACACACCTGAGTCAAATAATGAGGTCGTTAGCAGGACTGGAGAACCTGACTGCACTGAGGAGGTGATTCAGCTGTTGGATTCAAGTGTGTTGGACCAGGGAGACGTTAAGAGCTGCAGGACACCTGACCTCGAGGACCAGGATTGCCCACCCCTGCTCTAGAGGACCAGGAGGCACTGAAGTGGTCTAGTTAATGTAAACTAGTTAATGGTTTCTTGTGGATGAACAAAAAATCTAAATGTTCAGTCTGATCTATAGTAGCATGTTGTTATTGAGCCTGTGGTTTATCTTAAGCTACTGTAAACACTGTCTTTTCCTTCACTCTGGATCATCAACTACAAAATAATATGCAGCTGGTCATATTAATAGCACATTCGTTGGTATCGCAGCACAAACTACTGGGTGATGTTCTGTTTAATTCAGTGTTAATTAAATTGCCAGTTAGATCTAATGTTTATCTTATTATTTCAAGGTCCTTCAAAGAGTTGTTGATGCTGATGGCTGTGAGCAGGAAGGACCTCCTGTAGCAGTCTGTGTTACAGCCTCTGACTGAAGACACTGTTTATCTGATCAAGAGGATGCTCAGAGTTGGTCATACTCTTTCTTAATGGACATTATTGTCTTTATGTGAATGTTTCCTATTTGATTAAAGTAATGATTGTTTTTTTTTCTCATATGTAATTTCAGGTGACAACTTGAAAGTCATACAGAAATGTCGTCTGGCTGAAGATGTCAGACCTCAAAGCAGAAGCCCAAGAGGATCAGGTAAAAAGTTTTTGTAAGGCAGTAATTAGGATTATTAGCTGCAAAGAGAGAGAGAGCTGTTCAAGGTTTCTTCAGTTTGATCCCTTTATGTTGCTTCAATGTGTTTAGGAGTTACTACAGACCACTTAGAAATACATGATAATCAAGTATTATTGGACAAAATTTTGATTAATTGAATAAATCACACTGATGTTTATGCAGGTTTTTAATTAAATGTTTTTGTTACAGGTGAACTGAGATCATTCAGATTCTGAGGAAAAGCCACAGGTCCAGAAAATCTCCCCCATGACCAGCAGCTCCAGCAGCCACAGCCTTCCACCTGTCCTCCACCTTCACTCCCACCTGTCCTCCACCTTCACTCCCACCTGTCCTCCACCTTCACCATCTCATCCACCAGCTGCTCTGTGTTCACCTGTAGCTGTTTAGTCCAACCAGTAACTCCACTAACCGACTCCCTTCAACTGGAAATTCCTCTATCAGGTAAATTTAACCAAAATGTAAAAACAGTGACTACACTTTGTGTATGTATCATATTTTTAATTGAATTATTTGTAGATGTAGGGCATTTTTGGATTTGATTAGTTGATGACATGAATAAGAGAGCAACATGTAAATAAAGGTTTGTGTGGTGGGAGTTTTGTCTGTTTTAGTTTTCCTGCATTAATCCAGGTGAGCTGCAGCAGAGACTCATCTAAAGCAGGACAGAGGGTCCTGACCTGCCGGGCTGAACACCCCCAGTCTACATTGTAATAAATTATTTTACATTACAGCGTTTTTTTTAATCATTCTTTGCAGACTGAAGCATTCTGTGTAACGTCTTCAAAGCCTTAAGGAGTTGAAGGAGTTTGCCTGGGAAACCCCGGGATGCTGCGAGCCGTTCTGACCCGTCTGGTTCTGCTGAAGAGATGGACTCACTGGATGAGCTCGGCCTTCCAGCCTTCACTGCAGAGAAGTTAGAAGTCCTGAACCAAAAACTGGAATCAGGAGCTGTTCAGAAATAAATGGTACGTATAATTTTTTGAAAACATAATTAGCCTTTCTCTTCACATTATTCTTTCCTTCCATCAGGTGCAGTACTGTTTAAATATTAACTTTTAAATTCTCTGTGTTACTTTTTTAGCTGGATCTCAGAAGGACCTGATCTGCTGTCTGCAACATTTTATCCAAGATCCTTTCAAACCACCAAGCAGAGCAGCAGAGATCTATTCAGACTGGGTGCAGAGAGAAGTCTTTCTGGTCACCAGCTCTTGATGACTGAAATATTTAGTAAGTATAATCTCATCCATCCATTTTCTATACACCCTTGTCCCTTTGTGGGGTCAGGAGGTTTGCTGGTGCCTCCCCAGCTAACGTTCTGGGCGAGAGGCGGGGTCACCCTGGACAGGTCGCCAGTCTGTTGCAGAATCTCATGTGCCTTTCAGTCTAAAATTGTGTGAATTGTTGTATATTATCCTATAGCTGGACTTTATGCATGTTTCTCTGTAGCCAATGAAACGTTTTGTTTCATAAAACCATGAATGATACACGTCTCAGTTTAAAATATATATATTTTGTCTGTTTTTCAGAGGCTGTACCAAAGAACCAAGCGTCTGATTCAGAACACCAAAAGTTTTAAGGCTCAAGGTTGTCTGAGTTTTTTTTTTTTTTTTTTGTTTTTTTTTTGTGCATGTGTCAACGCTCATAAAATAAGTTCTGGTGTAAATATTTCTTTTAAAATTATATTTTTAAGCACCGGGTTACTTTGCTTTGATTTTTTTGTTATTGTAAATGTCTTTTCTAAAAACCCATTGTATTAAAATGTATACTGTGCTGTTTTACTTTGTTCTAAGAAGGTTTCATGTCTTTTTGGTACATATGTATACATAAATGTGATTATCATATTTTGTTGTGGGTAGTCTTTAATGTTAATACTATAAAATTAATAAGTGTTTTTAAGTGGGTGTCATTGATTTTACAATTTATTACATTAGATTAATATGTCTTGGAAACAGAAGACAACCGTTCCATGTGAAAACAGTAAGTGTGGGGCCAGCTTTCCTTTTCTACAATGGATTAATATCCCATGGTAATGGAAGACGACTGTTCCTCATGAAAACCTTTCATTCCAATAAAATTGCTGCTATGTTAGCATTTCCACGGACCTAGCATAACCATTATATAGCTTTTGATTTTTGAATTAAATGCGAATGTCCGCTGAAAGTAATCAGTGGACATTCAAATGAAAGTCCACCAAAAGTCTAATGGTGGTCGATTTTGAGTCCGGTGAACGTCCCGCGGACGTCTTGTGGAGTTTCATTTCGACGTCGATCAAACGTAATCACTGACGTTCGGCGGACGTTCAAGACAACGTTTAGCGGACGTGCTCCAAACATTCAATGCTAGCTGGGTCATGCAGGGTGCTGGGCAGGAATGTGGGCTGCAGGCCAACCACAGCCTGTCCTTGACGGCTTCTAAACAAAGCCCAGCTCGGCCCGTTTCCTTCGCCCGAACACTCGGTCCGGTTTACGGCACACAGACATGACATCTGTCCATCTGACTGCAT
>NW_015113591.1:0-26156 GCF_001443285.1 Poecilia latipinna
ATAATAATAATAATCATAATAATAATAAACTAATATCGTCTCGTTCTCGTTAACTCGGTATCGTGACTCGTCTCGTCTTGTGCATTTAAGGAAACGTTACACTCCTTGATATCACTGATAAAATATTTACAGAGCCTTGATTCAAAAAAATCTGAGCTAACTATAAATAATTGGCCCACTGTTTCTTCATAAAATAAGTGACGTCACTGATTAAACTCCACAGTGCTTCAAATTGAACACACACCTTTTAAATGGACAGTATTTGTGTGTTTTTCAGGCATTTAGTACTATTCTAAGACACAATCAAGTAACAACATGCGAATACGACTTAAAATAATTTTTACTTTGTAATTTAACTCTGAAATCTGGCCTATGTCTCTTTAAAACCTCCTGCTCTTACTGAAGTCATCACAACATGGCCCCTTTATTAACCCTTTAACAACATTTTTACCAGCATTGCACTGAAAAGTAGCTCATATAATTAGCTCAGCAGATGAGCAGTTCCACCAGATGTTTGCTAATTGTTACTAGCTAGTCTGAAGGAGCTGGGTGGGCTAGTTTTGGGGGTTCAAAAAAGTGGATTTTACATAATACTGCTGATGAAATCATGAACATTTCAAAACAAATTAATGTTCTTTATGGTGGAAACAATTGGTGGAAATAAAAGCAATTGGATAATGTTATATATTTATGTACCAGGTGTAAAAAAAAAATATTTTCTATGCACTTCAACCTGTTTCAGCAACTAATGTGGTTTAGTGTTTGCCGTAGTGTGTAGTTAAAGCCTGTTACTTCTAGCAGTTGATGACGCTTGCTGTGGCAGCCATCGTTTTCCTCACTTCCCTGCAGCAGCAGGGTTTTCCTTTTCCTGCTTCTCCTCCCAGCGCCCCTCACAGCACCAGCCCAAACATCAGGTGGCTTATAAAGCTCCGTCATCACCATAACTCATGACGACAGTGTTCTCACTCGCCTCCTCCTCGATCGATTGTTGTAAACAACGTTTTTATACGCTCCCACCGTCTCCTATGTGGTATTCCAACGTGCCACTTGTGTTTTACTGTGCCCGTTGGTGGAGCGCATGGGAGGACAATAATGTTTGCAGGAAGCTAGCTGCTGTCACGGGAGAAGGAGGCAATTGAAATGAAAGGGATGATTTCATTTTCATCGGGACTTAGAAATATTTAAATCCCTCGCTGGTGGAAACCACAAACTTCTACAAGGAACGGGGGTAAAAAAAAAACGAGGACAGCAAGCCTGCAGGAGTTTTACAACCAATTACATCAGGCCAAAAAAAAAAAAAAAAAACGAAGTAGCGAGGAGGAATAAGATTTCCTTTTGTCACTATCTTCCTTTTCCCCCAGATTAACTGTGGCCCATGTTACTGAGAAGCTTTTACCAGCTGCCTGACCAAAAGCCAGGGTCTTCAGAGATGGGCTGTGTTTTCCTTTTACTTAGTTCCAAATAGCCATACGTCGAACACTTTCACATTTTACTTCAGTATATTTAAAGAGGATTTTATGTGACCAACCAACAAAACGGTGTTCAGGAAAGTGATCCATGGTTTTCAAAATATTGGAAAATAAAATCAAAAGGCAATGGGGATGTAAATATATCCTTAGGCACAATTTAATCTAAAGGTGTTTTGACCCCTGTTCAGTCGGCTCTGTTTAATTGGGAAACAAAACTGTTACATTTTCAGCGGTTTCATGCTGCACTGTCAAACAAAACAAACTTTTTGAAAAACATGTTCCGCCCCTCGCCTGTGGTGGCGCTGCACCAAGAACCACGTAAGGAAAAGACATGAAAACCTCAGAAGAAGGCAATGAGGCCAACTTCTTTCTTCACAAAATGTAAACAACAATGGAATGGTTAGTGGTTGTAAAAATTTGGTATAAAACAAAATCAATTTCTTCTGCTAGCGGTAGACTTGCGTGTTGATTTTGGTTGGATTTACCCAGAATGCCATGTACTAGTCCGCTTCCTGCTTTTGGAGCGGTCTTTGGTCCACTTGGCATGCGAGCTGCGTCAGTCCGATTTCACTTTAACTGAACCGAGTGTTGTTATTTTAGGTGAACCAGAGAATCTAGTATCTGAGAATCTGTAGGTAGACATGTTTACAGTCAATCCGATTGAACTCGAGCTAACTTACAAAGATGAATGAAACTGTGCAAAGCTGGCAGAGCGATGCCTCAAGGGACTTCCAATCATAATCACAGTCAAGCGGGGTTCTACAAAATAACAGAGGAGTTTGGATGCTCCACCTTTTGTAATCCTCTGTTTAAAAAATCTTGAAAACCATCAATCATTTTCATCCACTACAACAACATCGGACTGCTCTGTGTGGCCGTACGGTGACAAACTGTGGAAAAGCTCAAGAAGCATGAACACTTTTTGCAAGGCACTGTAAGACTCCACTTTTTATCAGCGTGTGTGCTTCTTTTTTTCCTTTCATTTCCTCCTCTCATTTCCCTCCTCGCGCCTGTTTTTTTTCTCCTCAGAACAATGTTGGCAGCGTCACCAAACTGCCTGGCTTCCACTTCACAGTTTATTAGACAGAATACAGATAAGAACATGACAAACAGCTGCATTGCAGGCTTGTCTGTGTGTTTGCACAGCACCTTATTAACGACTTATCTGGGTTACTGAATATTCAGCTCCCCCGCACTGAGACCGCGGCCCCCTGCTGAGTGCAGATCACTGGATTTGCGAGCTGACATCTACGTGGTTTCCTCCTCGGCTTCTGCTCGGATGGTGAAGCAGCTCACCAGAATGATTAATCGGGTTCTTCTTTTCTTAGACTCGTGGCTGTGTTCTTCCCGTCAAGACTCCGTCGGTCCAACACAATGGATTACATTGCTGCTGGTTTGGGGCTTTGTTAAACAGATTAGGCGTCAGTGAGCTCCTTCTTGTTGGTGTGCACAGACTGCTGAGGACTTGCAGACTCCTAATCTTCCTATTTTGGGGCATCTCCTTAAAGTTTTCTAAAATTGAGCCTTAATGTAATAGAACTTTCTTTCTTGGACGATTTTAATCAGGAAATTTAAGTAATGTCTGGTTCGGATGACAAGATTTTAAAATTGTAGAATTATTTTCAAAAACTGAGAGACTCCACACATGACTGTGAAAAATGATAGTTTAAAAAGGTTTTAAAAGGGTAAAGTGTCTTCTCTGGGTCGGGGAGGAGGGCCTACCCCAAGTGGAGGAGTTGAAATATCTCGGGATCTCTTTCGCAAATGAGGGAAAAAATGGAGCAGGAGATAAACAGGGATTGGTGAAGCAGGCGCTGTACCGGTCTGTCACCGTGAAGAGAGAGCCAAGTCAAAAAGTGAAGCTCTAGGTTTACCGGTCAGTCTACGTTTTTCCCCTCATCTCTGGTCATGAGCTTTGGGTAGTGACCAAAAGAACAAGGTTGCAGATACAAGCGGCAAAAATGAGTTTCCTCTGCGGGGTATCTGGGCTCTAAGCGATAGGGTGAGAAGCTCAGTCATCCAGGAGTGACTCAGAAAAGAGCCTCTTCACATTGAGAGGAGCCAGTTGAAGTGGGTCAGGTATCTGGTTAGGCCCCAGACCCTGGTAAGGTATTCTGGGCACGTCCCACCAGGAGGAGACCCAGAGGAAGACCCAGGACAGACCGGAGGAACTGTTTCTCTCCTGACCTGGGAACGCCTTGGAACTCGCCCAGAGGAGCTGGAACAAGTGTCTAGGGAGAGGGAGGTCTGGGCCTCCTTGCTTTGGCAATTGCCTAAGCAAGACTGTCGTAGCATCCTTTAAATTATCGGAAGGGGAAGATCGACTTAGTGAATGAGAGTAATCCACCACTGCAGTGCCTCTCGGTGGTCACTCTATGCTCAAGGTCTCCCCTCAGTAATGGAGGTTTGGATGTCCAGCAGAGTTCAGAGTTTGTGCCTCTGAACTCTCGCCAGAGGCCATTGGATGCCTTAGGAGAGGCATCCAATGGATGGGGAAGTTTGATAGGTCAGAACTTATTAAGCAAATGTGTTTCCATCTCCACTCTGGCACATTAACTCTTTTTTTGGAAACGGTGTAAACAATCTCAAGAGAGCTTTTAAATTTTATGCGAAATTAAGGAAGTTATTTCGACTTTAGCCGTTTCCGTTAACCTTTTTGCAATACTTCCAAATGGACATAAAAAACCTCTGATGGAAACAGGATTAATGTTGTTTCTGATATCTTTCCACTTTGACATTAACACTGCAGATGAAACTTGAACATTTATTTAATGACTGATGGCCTCCCAGTTAACAACCCGTCCAGTAATACAGGATGACATTTAAAAAAAATTGAAGTCTGACCCTTTTTAGAGATTGTAATATCTGTGTTTTTATAACCTGACAACTTATGAGCACAGTATCAGACTTTTGTCTCCCTTTAGTCTGTCATCTCTCCTGTGGCCTTCAGCCTGGTGCCTGTGTGGAGGCAAGAAATGCAGGAGCCGCAGTTGGCTGAGCATGATGGCATGAACAGGGACACTCGTCTTTCCCTGTGAATATTTGTTATTGTTGCAACTTTGCCAGGCGCCAGGCCTCTGTGCAAATCTGTGACTTGTACTAAACAAACACGACGACTCCCTTCATAAAACTGCTGAGTCACTTTCAGCACAAAATGAAATGTGTCTAGAGGCACAAAAAAGATAGATTTTTATAAATCTGCACTAAGTAAAATAATTTATTTTTGATGGAGGTAGTCGAAGACCCCGGTGGAGTCGATTGTAGCTATGGCAACCTCGTTTCTGTGAGCCTGCACCAACACAGCTGTCATTACTATGTAGCACCACCATCAGTGGATGAATGTGAGTCCACTATGAGGGCTTTGGAGTCCTCGGACTTGGTTAAGTGCTGTACAAATGCAGGCCTTTTACTGTATGATTTTGAAAGCGAAGGAAATGACACTAAAATATTCAGACTTTAGAACAAAATGAATCATCTAGTTTTTGCAAAGAAAAAACAGTTCATGTAGAAAAAGGTCAGCTGAGTGAGTCCTTCCCATAAATATGGGAAATAAAGAAAGATATGTAACCCACTTAAAAATATAAAGTGCTTAGTTTGAAGCTATACAATACATTTTAAAAGCCCTGTTCCATTTGTGTTTTTTTGTAGACACTCAGATATTTAGATATTGTATAAAACCAGACAGAGAAACTGCTAAAACAACCTTTGTTGTCTTTATGGTTAGAAAACGGGGGCTGGGACTTTTAATTAATGATTTTTAAGTTGTTAAAAAATACTTATGCCATCAATCGCAATTTTGTTTTTTATACATACAAAAGTTACGAGCCAGAACCTTTGTATTCATATGTTTCCAGTACACCTGTAAATCTGACGCACAAGTGACATCCACTAAAAATGACAAAGTGACTTCTGTTGGTTCCCCTCAGGTTCGTTTTTGCTTCTGAAAATGATCTGCTGGGACGGTGGAAACTCTTATTGTGTTCAAATTGTGCTAAAAGCAGTTAGCCTATCAACGAAACTATTCAAGGCTAAAATAGCATCTCAATACTTAACATGTAGCAGCAGCACAAATGTCCCAATGCTAATGTTAACATTCACATTTCTAAAAAAGTTCCATGAATGACCAGAGGTTCCTGAAGAACTAGAAAGCTGATAGGGTAGAATAGCACATTGGTCCAATCTGATGGTTGGAGAGCCAGAACAACAGATTAGAAACAAATAAATATCTTTGTTATTGAGTATTTTGAATTAGAAATGTATTTTGTTGATACTTGACTTTCGATTAAAATGTGATTAATTGCAAGTGATAACAACAGCCCCTAGATCAAAATTTTTAATCCAGTCCCACCACTATTAGAAACTCTTCTAAGAAGTGTTTTTAGGGGCCACATGTGGCAGGCCCCTGCTCCGTCCAGACCAACAAGGAGCCAAGAATCTCTGCTTTTATAGAGCTGCTCATATTTGCAGTTGTTCAAATACTGTTGCTACTTTTAATCCTAAATCTCATAGAAGCCCAAAGGGTCCAGTTAATTTCTTCCATTTTGGCTTCATTTCTGCTTAAAAAACAAAGTACAACACCTTTCATCTGTTTTTGTACAGTTGAACTGAGATTTAAGTCATTTCAGTTGACAATAACGACCAGATATAACCCAATGTGCAAATTACATTTGACAGAGGTACCTCTTTTTTTTTTTTTTTCCTATTGCTCCGGTTTTTTTCTGCCTCAGACGAAGTAAAACGCAGAAACCTCAAATCAAGCCTGGACAAATAACTGGACTGTGGACCGACAGGAAGATTTGCCTGAGCTGTTCAGATTGACAGAAGATTGACTATAAAAGCAGAGGGAGGAGATCTTTTCAGTGGAAACAAGAAGCGAGATCCATTCACAACCTGCAGTGACCTCTGGTTGGTTGGTGCGCGGGTGATTTGTCAGAGATACAAACCACAAACTTACGTCTCCAGACTGTTAATGATCTAATGCTAAATCCAGTACATCAGCATTAGATTAGATGGAGGAGCCACTCGGAGACAAAAGGATAAATCTTCTCGGATGTTTTTGTTTTCTGCAGAACTGCTCTGTGTAACACACTTTTCACTTTGCGAAACAGATTTTTCTCCTGTCCCTCCCACTCAGCATTAAACCCACTGGTAGCCGTCGTCTGCTCTGTCTAACAGAGTGTCGAGCTTTCCCCAGACTCCTGTGTATGCATTATTAATTATTTGTTACGGGGCAGTTGGATAAAGAGGAAAGAGTGACAATCTCGTTTGTATCTTTGCAATCCGATCCGCTCTGTTACAACGGAGGTTTGTTGTCACACTTGGAAATAAATCCTTGGAGAGGGAAAAAAACAAAACAAAAACAGAGCGCTCTATTTTAGTTCAAATCCTACTCCATATGCCTTCCTCTGTCTCAAGCTCTTTCATCTTCATTCATCTGTTGATCTGACTGTACTATTTCACATGATTTTTGCCGAAGGCGTTTAGCAGTGACAGCCATTCCTGCTGGGACTGCTTCTCTTCCTCTTTTTCTACAAAAGAGATTTATTAGCTCTTCTTCAATCATTGCTCACATATTTTCTTTTTACTCCCTGCCAGAGAATGCGTGGCCAGTAGCCTCTGCTTAGTCATGGAGGATGCTTGCCAGGGCGAGAGCAGTTCCAGCCAATCCACTGTGTAACTTGTCAGACCTACCATTTCTGGACAAAGCAGAGGAACGTTAGATCGGTTCGTCCATAAAACCTCGTCGTCTGG
Organism: Poecilia latipinna; assembly: GCF_001443285.1. NCBI lineage: Eukaryota > Metazoa > Chordata > Actinopteri > Cyprinodontiformes > Poeciliidae > Poecilia > Poecilia latipinna. Next base: position 7,221 of record NW_015113591.1, read on the forward strand.
TGGCTATTTCCGATGAATTGGCCTTAACACGCAGTTTCTCTACGATTTCTGTTCGAGCAGACATTACTGGCAGTCAGATAGGAGTCATGTTGAAAGAGAAAGTGGGAAGCAACTTAGGCCATGATTATTATCTTGTCTATCTACACGATACCATATTGGTTGCATTTAGCTGTGTAATCTTGAGCCTATGTAATGGGCTATAGATTTTTGTGCAGAAGCTGAACATAATGACCACATGTCTAATAATGTTTAAGTCGATGCTTGCTGATAAAACATCGACTTACCCTGTTAAAGTGTGGACACTAACTCTAACCCATTAGTAGCAGATCCTAAAGTGCAACGTCAGCAGGATTGCAAAATTCCAGGAATTTTCAAATTTGGAAACTTTTCTTGGAAAATGATGAGACTTTCCGAGGATTAAAGCTACAGTATGTAACTTTTATAAAATACATTGTATCTGGTCAGAAACAGCCAGTCAGAGCCAGGAGGAGGGACTTAGCGCTGTCAATCACACTGGTGTACATGCTGCTCAGTGCGCTAACAGTGGAGAAACAACTTACCGTTTCTCCTCCAGGTTCCATGAAGCTGGATAAACAGGAACACTGTTTATTCACTGTCATCGGTAGCCATGCTAAGTAGCCTAGCATTAACAACAGGCTCTGGTGTAGTTAACTATAGTGAAGCAGAGAGCAAAGGGGAGGATCTGAGTAGAACATACATGATGGTGATTGATACTGCTAAGACCCTCCTCCTGACACTGGTTGGTTGTTTCTGACCGAGCGTTGTATTTCTGCAGATGGCAGAAGGACCACAAGGGGAAGGCAGAGGAGGTCAGTTTTTTCACAGATCATTTGTCTCTTTTTATACTGTCAAAACATAGACAGTTTTAACACATATGTAAAAAAAAAAATAAACACTGTGTTTGTAAGAGTTACATATTGCAGCTTTAATGGCAACATATATATTTAGGCTTTTATTTAATTGTTTAAATTCTCAAAATTTTCAGTTTATTTCCATCAATTTTCATCTTTCTCATGAACAGTTTCCAGTTTACAATATTTCCAAAATTCCTCAATTTAGCTTCCAATGGAAAGTTTGAGTAGTTTCCAGAAATATACATGAAATAAGTTTGAGGTCCTCATAGATTTGTATTCTGTTTGTGATTTTACTTTGATTACGATGCGAGCAAATTGCTCGTTTGTTCCCACAAACGTAGCAAATAAACTACTAAAGTACAACGCAAAGAAACAACCAGCACTTACCAAAGACTCATGCAGGTATGTGTATGTGTAGTCCAAATGTGTGTGAATGTGCTGACTCTGCTCACCATTAGTGATGGTAAAACCCCTTTTCAAAAAGTGAAAAAGTGATGCAAAAGAAGACCAAGTCAAACTGTAAACCTCAGTTGTTTGGGGAGAGATTTGTATTTGGACAGTCAATGACCACAAAGTACCAAAAGTTTCACCAGACTCTTGCGAGGACTGAGGCAAACATAGAGGACTATGGCAAATGATACAAGTTTTACGTGTGTGGGGTCGGTTGGAGCCCATTTCTACATATAAGAGTTAAAGGTCTTATTTTGTTCACTTTACCCCCCTATTAGGCTGCAGTAAAACTCTGTATCTCCGAGTGGAACTAGCCGACTCAAAAGCAGTTCCACATTTGGACCCCTGGAAAGTCCAAAAGCACTCAGCATGTTTCCGGCCTTAGGAAATTATTACCTACCATCCACACGGATAGCAGAACCTGATTTCCCATCAGAACATCTCTCAATAACGATTTTAAAAAAATAAACATTGTAAAGAAATCTCTAGAAAGGATCATTTTGTCATTTTTAGTCCATCATCTTGGATCCTGTCATACTGACTAACTCCCAAAATGATTTTCAATGGTGTAATTGTGGTCTGAAGACCCACACTCAGACCCGTTAACCACTTAAAGCTGTCTGAACGCTGTTGTCCCTCGGCTCAAACAAGGGTGTGTTCTGTGCCTTCTCTAAATTGGAAGGAGGCTTTGTTGGTAACAGAGAGGTTCTTGTTTTCAGAGGACTACTTTTGTTGAATATTCAGAAGAAAATTAATAGGGGTTATATTATAAGCAGCCTTTACATGAGTTGTTTGCAAAGAATTCCTGGACAGCAGCGAAGGCAGCACGAATCTATTGGGGATTATAGATGAAAATCAGGCTTTTGACCTTAACAGCGATGCCCTCCAGTTGATGTTATTCACACTTTTTCTGTCAATCTCATTTTTGCTTCCTCTTTTAAAACCAGCACGTCCATCTAAAAGCATTACAAAGCTTTATAAAGAGCACTTTTCCCTCAGGACGTATTGTGTCACAGCAGTTTTTATGAGGATCTTCAATGCAGTCCTTCTGGGTGGTGTGGACTAAAAATGGACTGTCTGTGACCTATAATTAAATCTGCGTTTGATTCCATTTCCTTTTATAGCCTATCTTGAGAACCATTTACTCCAATTATCCCATGTGAATTGTTTGTTTCTGTGTTTTCTTTGTGTTTCTGTGTTTCTATCCATCTGTCCGTCAAGGTAGGTATCGATTGGTTGAGCCAGGTAATTATTGATTGACCTAGGTATCAATAGAACTGTATCTATTGACTGAGCTAGATATTGCTTTATTGATTGAGACTTTAATAGATTTTCAATTATGTGTTTCATATTAGCCACCACGTGCCAGTCTGGGACATCTAAAAATTGGCTTTTCCATGTGAACCTAAGAAGATTACAAGAATTCTGCAATCATTTAAAGTCATCTGCTGTCGATAAACGTAGGCAGTAAAATAAAGAAATCTGGAAAGTACATAAAAAGTCACTTGGAATATAATTTTTTTTTATTGAATAAACGAAAATGTAGATATGAACTGAAAATGTGTGAAATGATGAAGATGTAAAATTAACAGCAGCTTAGGCAGCTTTGGTTGTTTTTAAAAGAGTGATACAATTTGCTTATAGAGCTATTTTAGGAGCAGACAATATTTTTTCTTCCGGTTTGAGATTCAAGCAGAAGTACTAAGTCATTTTTGCAGATATTCATTACATGCAGGCAGCTTTGTGACGTCGCCGTGCAATTAATGTTTGAATAGGGAGTGGGAGTAAGTAAGCTCTTCTTCTTCCCACTCTTTTTCGAGCTACTTTCATTTCCTGATTACGTATAAATGATGAATATATGTTTGCATAGAACTATTTTCTGGTTTAAACCTTTTAAGGAAAGGCGGCACCCTTCTCAATTCTTAATGAAATCTGGAAGCAGAAGCATTTAGCCCCGTTTCTCTGCCAGCAGTGTTTTAAAACCTGATTTCTCTCACACACGTTCCCCTCTCCTCGTCGTGTTTTGCTCAGCTTATGCGGACCTGCATCTCCTCTAACCCTAACCCTAACCCTCCTTTCTTAACTCCGCTGCTAATCCACCCTTAGCTAAATGCATCCAAAGACTAAATTAGAATAATTAAGACTTTCCGAAGTGTGTGTGAACGCTGCAGTGGTGACATAATTGCCCTCCCACCCCACCCGTTCTGGAAACCTGGCATAGCAAAACTAGCAAGCTACACCCAGAGGTGCGGGGAATGAAAACTCCATATTTTTTTTTAGAAAAAGATTTTTTACCACAAGTGCGAGCTAGATCTCCTTCCTGCCATCCTCCATTGATTTTGCAATCCGGCGCCGTCCAAGCAGAACCACACAAGCCGTACACCTCAGTCTGCCCCTCATTGCCAATCTCTATTACCCGCCCAGCTCCAGGCCTCGGTTCGTTGAGGCTAAGCCTCTCCGGAGGGGAGAAGGGAGAAGAGGAGAACTGGTGGATGGGAGTGATGATGGATTTATGAGCCGCTTGGAGAAAGGATCATCTTCTCTCTCTCCTTCTTTCCCTCTCTTTTATTATCCCATCAGATCTGGCGTGGGAGCAATAATACATGACGGCCTGTCCCATTTCGGAGATCAAGCTGCGAATGTGAATGATGATTTGAAATTCCAACGTCTAATCAGCGTGAAATTGCTTCAGTAAATATGTTTCAACTACCAGCCCCTCTGTCTTCCGCCCGCCTCTCACTTGGAACGGGACCGGGAGTAATAGGCTTGTAGTTGTCACAGTTTTTAAGACCCGTGTAGGCTGCACGGTTCATAATTAGCTTTTAATGCACGGCAACGGCTAGAGGGGAGGGGAGCTGAGGGAAATGTAGAAAGAAAGGAGCCCCGCTGTGTGGCCATAGTAATTCACACTTTTGTTCCCTAATTAAATGACCTCAGAGGGGAGCTCTGAGCTTAGCTCCGTGTGTGTGTGTGTGTGTGTGTGTGTGTGTGTGTGTGTGTGTGGCACTCTTTGATATGGGGGTCTTTGGCAAGTGTGTTCAGTCTGGCGATGAATGGAGCACCCACCACAAAGCCAAAGAAGAACTTCTCTCCGCTTGCTTGTTGGTTGTTAGAAATTTGGCAGAACCTGTGTGGTTAACGAGCGATTTCAGGGCTCCTTTCACATGGTCAGTGGATTTCAGTCAGCAACACGGCAGCCCTCGTGTTTTCTCAGTCCTTCTTACAGAAGGACGGTTTTAAACGTGATGTTTGGTGCGCGCCGTATCTCTTCCATGCGGTTTCATATCGTCCACACGGCAGCAGCAACACCTCCTTGTAGGAAATGTGTTCTTCATACACACCTGGAAATACAAACCTGTATGCGTGTGTGTGTGTGTGTGTGAGTGTGTGTTTGTCTTATTTATAACAATTTCTGGCATATTTACTAAACTTCTGAAGACCGACTGGCCTTATAGGAATCAAAACCCAGTATATGGAGCTCCTTAGTAGGGCTAGGGAGAATGTTTGGGTTGGGCAAATATGCACTTACTAAATTATGTTTTTGTTTGTTGCTTTATGACAAAGTTCAGTATTTTTGCCTAAAGTTATCTTCATCCACTGAGAACTATGTAAACATGGAAGCACAAGGTAACTGAGACGTCAATCAATGGCCGCCCAGGAAGAATGGCTTGAACTTATCCTGAGTCACTAGCAGTAATTTGAGCTCATAAATCATGAGTGAGGAGCAGGAAGTCAGAAGAAATGTTGTCTGAGAGCTGCATCTTGGAGACTTGACAAGCCAGCACCTGCAGTAACCTGCAAAAATAAAAATAAAAAATGGCTACAGTGGTGAAATGAAACTCTGACAGCATAAGTTTTGTTCCAGGCAAGACAGAATTGTTATTCTGCTGCACAAAGGCATTTGACAACTGTGCCACCAGTTTACTTTATATCAGTAAGCCATGCTGTTGTTGTCTTGTACATAGTAGCACTGGATGGAAGCAGCTGAGCAGTTTTCTGGGACTAAAATACATTGGAAAAATTAAAAGCCTTGGCAACCAAACCTTCGTGGGAAGAAAAACATAAGCTACCCCTAAATATATCCTACAGACAACATGGTTTGTGTATATTGTGCTCAGTGTTTCCGAAGAGAGGATTTAGATTGGGTTTAGACACTTTCTCTTCATTACAGGGTAAAGGGTCTGGGATAAGAGCCAAGACTACAGGATTTTTTTGGAGCAGGCTGTAGCAAAGATGTAGAATGTGTTCAATGGACTAAAAAAAACAACCAGAAGAAAACACAGCTTGATAGGCGTAAAGTGGTACATTTGCACTAAATGTTCCCAGAGAGCTATTAACTTTGTCATATTTTAAACTAGTGTCACTAAACAAGAAAACACTGAACAAAACTTGGACCTGATAATTCTTAGTTTAGCAAATTCCATTATATCTTTGAGGTTTAAGATATAGTCGTGTGATCATATATAAAAAATTTTCTATATTCCCTTCAGTTGCAAAGCAAAGACAAAATGATAACAATCTAGACCAGAGTTAGTGCTGTTAGCATTATGCTAACATCATATCCAAGTCTTGCATGTTTAAAGACAGAAAACAAAAAGGTTGTTAAGCCGTCTTCTTCCTCTGACTTAAATTATTAGCACCTTAGTAATACTGAAAATAGCAAACCTGGAGTCTTCACTCAGTAACAACATCCACACTGAAGAGTGTTGTTACCACAATTGACATAGCCTTTACTGATCTGAAAAAAGGATCAGATTTTTCAGTTTGTCTGTCTGGTCAAGGCAACCGGAGCTAAAAATCATCTGATTCCAGTCACCAGCCGCCCAATGAGTGCGTCTTCATTTACTGTTTGAATATGAAATGGATCAGAAGAAGATTTTTTAAAATATGACCACGATACTCTGAATTAGGTGTCTCATTGTTTACTAGAGTGATTTTTAAATGTACAATTATGGGAAATGGATAGTGCACTCACTGCATGGATTTACATGGTACATGTTGGAATAACCTAAGCGTTTGCTAATTCTCCTCGTATGGCTAAAGGTGGGAAATGTTTACAGGATGTGGAGAAGAGGAAAGTAGACTGCGTTCCTTCAAGCACCTGCTACTCTGTGCCACTCTGAAGCGTGTGACGTTGATGACTTGTATTGTCACGGACCGCTGGTTCCGCGGTACTCTGTGTACCCTCTCTGTTCCGGATCAAAATATTCCAAAGATGTCACTTGATCTGAGGCGATAAGGTTCCAACATAGCAACTGTTACTGCTGTTGATGTTGGCCGAGGCGAACCCTCCGTCGTCACGTGAACACATGTCTTCAATCCAGTTGTTGTGCATGCTGATGAACCCTTCGTCCATCACCAGCAGCTGGCCCGTCTCCACTCCACTGTACCCGATGTCCAGCGGACACAAGCGAGTGGAAGTGAAATCCGATCCCGCCTCGTAAACAGCTGCATGGGGCTGTGTAGCTCAGGAGGGCACTTCATGTACATATACTCACAATGAGGAAAAAAGTGGAACCCCAAATAAAATTTTATTCGTAAAAACTATGCAGGCCTGTCCAGGACGGGCCTGTGCCCCTTGTGCAAGGCACTGCTTCAAATCAGCACTCCATTTGGAGCTCCCACGGGTATTAGGCACTCTGGTGTTGCTGCCTTCTCTCTTCACACACTCACACAAACTTCCTCTCCCTACATCCTTCCTGCGGAGCGTTCGTTGTCTTTGTCAACGGCCGTCAATCTGGAGGCAAATTTTGGCAAAGAAAAGCCGGAGGGCGTCAGAGGCCAGGCCTTCTTTGTGTTGCGTCTATTCACACCGAGGCACCGGAGTCTGGCTCCTCTGCAGTCTCACATAGTGTTTGGGAGGCAATAACCCCAGTAAAACCTCTGCACTCCTTATTTAAGGGGCATTGATGTCCTGTAAACGTCCAGTTAGCTATCAAATAACTGTATCTTTACGTCTAACTGCCAACCTCCAGCCCTTAAACCTGTCAGCTTCAGGGCTGCACCTCTAACACTTATTAGTGTTAATTTGGGTTATTAAAACCGAGGCAATTCGCAACAAACATCTCAAGGCACATAAAAAAAACCCATCATGCTCAGTCAAGTTTAGTTTATTAATCAAGTTGGCACTGTACCGAGTCACTGATTTGCAGCTTTCACTCTTCCTGGACGAGCATGTAGAGCTTTGCATTGTGTCGTTGACAGGCCATTGTACAAATAAAGTTCTAAAAAGTGTGCTGTGGGTTTGTTTTCAACCCTCCTGACTCAAAACCTGTTAGAACCGCCTGGCACTGCAGTTACAGTCATGTAGGGTTTGTCTCTAGTGAATTTAAATGATACAGATTTGACTTACTCTTTGCAAATTAGCTCAAGTTGAATTAGAAGGAATAAAATCAATTTCCAAGTCTCAGTTGGTTTTAATTTTGGACTTTGATTAGGGCAGTGGTCCAAAATCACCAAGATTAGAATGCCCAAGGGCCACAATTATTATTCTTTTAATCGACAGTGGAAAAATAAATTTCTTACTACATTTTTTAAAACTTTTATCTGTTAATTAATATTTAGTATGTTGTATATTGAAGATTTTCATGAAGCAAGCAAAGTATTGAATTGTTTATAGTAAATGAATTTCCCAAATATCCTGGATTTTTTTTATGTTTTGCCCTTTTTTATAGTTTTATCAGTTTGTGGTTTGGGGATTGAAATAATAATAATAAAAAAAAGCTGTAGCATGATTTATAAAAGAGGAAAAAGTTTTTTATTTTAGGAAAATCTTATTTGTCAGTAAAACTCATATCCTAATACATGCGTCAAACTTAAGGGCTGGGGGTTGAATCCGGCCTGGAATAAGTTTAATGTGGCCCTCACATGAACAGAACCTTCAAAATAAGACTTGTGTGCTTAATTTTTTTAAGACACTTTTATCCGTAGACCACCAAATTACATCAGTGTGAAAAGATGTTCAGTATCATTCAACATGGAGAATAATGATTGAATGCATAGAAAACTATTTGTTGATATTTTAACAGTTTTTAATGGGTAGCTTTATCAGTGCATTCTGCCACAATGGGCCCTTTGAGGACATTCATGATCCTCAAAGGATCACGCCGGAAAATGAAAATGAGTTCCCGGCTTTTGAACTGCCGCCTCAGTCTCAAGTCTTTTTGTTGCTCCTAACAGATTGTCTTCCTGGATTTCCCTGTATGTAGCTCCATCCATCTTGTCATGAACCCTGGCAAACTTCCCAACCCCTGCTGAAGAACAGCAACCCCTACAGCACAATGGCTCACTTTTGATCTGTGTGTTCAGGGTGATGTGCAGTGTCAGTTCCATGTGCCGCAAAACGTTTTGCATGTGAGTCAATAAGGTTAATTTCTTCGAGTATCTTCTTCAATATGATTGCTTTTGTCCCATGGATGAGTTCTGGTACACATTACACCGGCCTTTCTATGTTGTTTTTTTTTTTTCCAACAGTGGCTAATGGATGTCCTGCCAACATATGCTGCTGATAATGTTTAATGCTTGGGATATTATTTAGCTTGGTCTTCATGATGCTGTTTGTTTGCCAACAAACCTCTTAGAACGTCACAGAACAGTTGAATTAAGCCCAGATTATTCGGAGGTGGGCTATAATACCTAATGAGGTCACTTTTTTAAGTCATTTCTCGCACTGGACTTTATTTAGAGTCCATTTTAAACACCATATGACCTTTCACCTCAGAGTTCTGCACTACGTTCTGCTGGACTTCATTACAAAAATGCAATAAAACTCGAGCAAGTTTATGGCTGCAATGTGAGGAGAAAAACTGGAAAGTCCAAGAGACAAGAATGCTTTTTTCATCGTCTCGTCCTTTTACATCACTATAAATCCAAATATTGGATTGTTTGTTTATGTGATTGATCACAGAGCTGTCTACATAATTACTGGGATGCGGTACATCAGGATTAAACAAGTTGTTTGTAGAAAGATTAACTAATAATCCCGTTGACGACATTTTTCATTCCACTTGCAACGCACGGCACAAGTTTTAGTTTTGCTACGCACGGACAGGGACGATGCCGAATGACATGAAAATCCATTTTTAATGAAGTTACGGCTCTAGTCTCTCTCAGAGCTGTGTTATTGATCACAGTCACTGAGTGCTGCATCAGTGAGTGGATCAGATTTAAACTTAAGCTTAGATTTGTAGCTCATACAGTCTGGATCAGCTGCAGCTGTCTGATTGATTTTTTTTTTTTCTTTCTTTTAGGCAGACCTTTGAAGACTGCAACATGCAGACAAAATGCGACAAAAGACAAACACGTGGATGAGTTTCTCTAAATTTTGTTGGGACATTAGTCCTTTAGTCCTGGACATGTTCTTCTTGTGATAAAAGGCTGACTTTGTAAGTGTCTTTATGTGTCTCCGAAGGTGCAGTCTTGTCCTCCCTGGGAACAATACAGCTAAATCTAAGCAGCGTCTCAGGACCAAAGTACACCTTTCAGTTTGTAGAGCCAGCGTCAGCAGCAGTAGTTCCTGTAAATGTCCACCACTTTGGTTTGTTAGACATTTGTATATGTTTATATGTGTCGTATCCAAAGCTTTTCAGCTCAGCCTAGTTTCAGGCTTTAACTGGACCTTTGTAACGTCATACTTCTTTGCTTTCCCTTTCGTTCTGCTGTTTGGGTTCACTGTTCTGCTGCATGGCCTGGTTCAGAATCAGCTGGATGGCCTCCCATCTGACTCTAGAAAACTTTGGGATTTATAAGTGATATTTCTTTTCATGATGCTGCAGCTCAAAACAAGCCCACACTATCCTTCCTGTTTGTTCTGGTGGCCTGAATTTGGGTTTAATCCACATGTGGTTCTCCGTATTCTAGTCAAACGTTGGTTCCATCAATCCAGCGGGCATTATAGGTTGAGTTTTTTTGTTTGTTTCTTTGTTTCTTCCAGGGGGGCTTTCTTCTGGCCATTTTTCCTCTGTTATGAACTTTACACTCTGAGACCTTAAATAAAACTTGTGGGGGGTTTTTTATGGCCTTATAATCTTCTTTTAGATCAGTGCTTTCCTTCGCCACATGGTTTTGTCACTAGCCTGATTAATATATCTACAAACTGTCTCCACATTAGCTTTTACAGAGGCCATCCTGGTTTCTGATGATCAGCCGATCAATGGTTTCCAATCAGCAAGACCTGGCTGCTTCTCTTTTATCAACAGTGACTTACTGTGCAGGATTTTAAATGTGACGTGCCGTTGGTAAAGTTAACATTGAAAAAATTAACAGCAATAATTTGTTTTACTGCACCCCTCACAACAATGGATGGATTTGAAATGAGCACCCATTTGAGAAATGGCTGTTCATTTTTCAAGGCCAGAATTCTAAACTAAATATTTAATTTGGAGCTAAATATTTAGTTTGTAGATTAAATATTTAACTTCCCATTTAAATATTTAGTTCGAAAGATAAATATGTATCTTCAATATATAAATATGTATTTTTCCAAAGTAAACATTTAATTTTCAAACTAAATATTTATTTTCCGAACGAAGTACTTAACTTGTCAACTAAATATTTAGGTCCAAGAAAAGGTTTTTGTCCTACCGCTTAGCTGATGTTGCATATCAAAACATAAGCTGGGTTTTGTGACCTCTGTAATCCGCTGCTCACTAATTAAATTTTTTTGTTAGAAACCTAAATATTTAGCTAGCTTTCTGAATATTTAGTTTGGAAAATAAATATTTAATATATTTTTTAAACTAAATAGTTTGGAACAAAATTTTCAGTTAGTAAAATAAACATTTAATTTGGAGCTAGTTTGAAAACTAAACATTTAGCTTAGACTTAAAAATTTAGCCTGGAACTAAATATTTAATTTGAAAACTAAATATTTAGTTCGGAACTCTAAATGTATGAATAAAATGGTGGAAAATATGACGTTGAAAAATCAATAAGCACATTCATTTTCTTTCCGACAGGCTAAATAAACCGAATTACTGCTGTTATTTTTTTCACTGTGTAACTTTACAAACGGCGGCCCACGCGTAAAGTATCAGAATCAGATGAATCCTGTGAGGCTTCATCAGGTTTCCTGTTGTTCCCGCAGAGCGAGCCATCGCCCGGCACGAGGTGCGGGAGATCGAGCAGCGGCACACGCAGGACGGCCTGAGGGAGCGCGAGGCGGCGGCCGCACTGACCAACAGCGAGGACGACTTGGTCATCATCTACAACCGCGTGCCCAAGACCGCCAGCACCTCCTTCACCAACATTGCCTACGACCTGTGCGGGAAGAACCACTACCATGTGCTGCACATCAACACCACCAAAAACAACCCCGTCATGTCCATACAGGACCAGGTAGACAGACAGACAGACTCTGGTTTAATACAGTGTGACAGACAGACAGACTGACAGACTCTGGTTTAATACAGTGTGACAGACAGACAGACTGGCGTAATCAGCATTTTCTGGTGTGTTCAGGTGCGGTTTGTAAAGAACGTGACTGAATGGAGGGAAATGAAGCCTGCGTTTTACCACGGACACGTCTCCTTCCTGGATTTTACCAAGTAAAGAAATCATTTCTGTTCATGTTTATGATGGCAGACTGATTATATAGTAGGAAATCCAACCTGCTGACCGTTTGGGTCTTTAACTCCCCCTACTGGCCACTTAGGGATCCAAGCTTCAAACTGTGAATGGGGGCATGCTCGTCCCATTAATTTGGAATATCATGAAAATGTTGTTGCAATAGTTCAGTTTAAAGAGTGAAAGTAAATAATCATCTATAAACTCATTACACACAAAGACATGTGTTTACTTGACAATGCCCGGCTGGATTCACCAATCAGAGATTAGGACATGTTCATGCTGGATTTTGGTAAAGCAGACACGTTCCAAATCTTGTTGGAAAATGAAACCTGCGTCCCCAGAAAGCTTGTCAGCAGAAGGAAGCATGAAGTTCTCTAAAATGTCCTGCTAGCCGACTGTGTTGACTGTGAAGTTAAGAAAACCCAGAGGACCAGAACCAGGAAATGACATGGTGACCCAAAATATAACTGATTATGGAATAGTCACACTGGACTGAAAGCAACATGGATTCTGAGCCTCTCTACGTTTCCTTCAGACTCTGGAATCTTCATTTCTAAACAAAATGCAAACTTTATTTCCATCTAAAAATAAAATGGACTTTGGACCACTGAGCAAACAGTCCAATCTTTAGCTATTTCTGGTTCAGCTGTGGCTTCACACACCTGAGCTAGCTTCACAGGTTTGGACAAATATGTAAAACAAAACAACTTTCATTTAATTCAGTCAGTGCAGTTAGGAGTAGAACAGCCAGTGTGAAATAAATAATAAAGAAACTGAAATTGACAAAAACAACAGATTGACTAGGTTGGTCAGACATGTAAAATAAACTCCAACAAATGGTTCAGAAAGTGCAATTAGGAATTCTAAACATTTAAATTAAATAATAAAGCATGACGTTGCTCTGAGTACAAAGCATAAAAATAGACTGAATAGATCTGTCTTTATTTATTGGGCACAGCGTCACAATACCCCATATAGATTTTTTTTCAATATCTGGACCGATACAGACATTAACATGGGATTGGTGCATCTGTACTTCAAATTTTACATTTCTTGTTCCCCATGGTAAAATTGGTTTTACTCTCGAGCTTCTTCCAGTTGCCTGACTCAGTGAATCCTCCTCAGGTTTGGAGTGAAGAGGAAGCCCATCTACATTAACCTGATCAGAGACCCCATCGAGAGGCTGGTGTCTTATTATTACTTCCTGCGGTTTGGGGACGACTACAGACCCGGTCTGAGGCGCAGGAAACAAGGAGACAAGAAGGTAAAAAAAAAAAAAAAAAACATGCCAACACTCCCCTATGAAGTCTGCTTCCTCTCTGTTCCACTTTTCTGCTGAGTCATATTGATGTCAGATGATGCTCTGAATGCATGTTTGGACATAGATAATTAAGAAAGGGTCAAAAAGATGCACGGCTTTGTCCCCTGATGTGTTTTGTGCGTATTTGTTTCAGACGTTTGATGAGTGCGTGTCAGCCGGCGGATCAGACTGTGCTCCTGAGAAACTCTGGCTCCAGATCCCCTTTTTCTGTGGTCACTATTCTGAATGCTGGTAAGAGTTCCAGTTTCACTCTTTATTCCTCTTTGACAGCAAACATTCTGTTTATCGTTCAGTGGAAACACTGGACATTAATAACTCTTCGACTAAACTCAACCTGAGGCTAGTACAGCTGAAACCAGATATTCAGCTGTACACTGTGAAAACGACCTGCTTTTTCTCCTCACTGTCTGACATTAAATCAGAGTAAAGGCGTCCTGTCTTTGGTTAGTTAGGATTACCAACTTTATCGCTAATTGTAAAATGTTGAAACATTAAAGGACATATTATGTAAAGTCAACTTTTTTGGACTTTACATCATTTTATAATGTTATTCCCTAATCAAAAAACATACCTGGAGTTTTGCCCCTGCAAGTCCCCCCTCAGCTCCTTCAGACTAGCCAGCAGCAATTAGCAAACACCTGGTGGAGTACTGCCCCTTTAAGAGTTTTTATGAAGTTCACATATTAGGATAAGTTAACTGGACGAACACTAGGATGTAGTAGTTCAAGGGAACTACTCAAACTTTCTGTTTCTTTGTGTGACAACATGGAAAATCAAAAGAGAGTCGTGGACCTCCATGTCCATCAACAACAATGAAAAAATACTATAGTGAAAATGGAAAAATAAATAAATAAAAACAGTTTCAGCACTTAATTATACTACTTCTTTATTTGTGTCTCCTACAAATGAGCAGTTTGAAGTGAATATTTTTATAGTGAAATGTCCAGATTTTTTATAAAACGAACTGGAGAAAAGAATCCTGCAATTTGAGCTTAGAAGTATGGATTACTGAATATGTCTGGGTAGCACTGAAAACTGTTATAGGAGAAAAAAAGCAAAATGTATGTCATGATGTCATTTTTGTTGACCGATGTCAAATAGTAATAGTTGGTGAATACATCCTGAAAGCAGCCACACTCGACAAAACAATCTCCACATTCTACCCTGTGGCACACGCTGACATTTTCCTTTACTCCAGTTGACTGTGAATGTTACTTTATTTGATGTGAATTCTGCATTATGCTTTTTTGTAGTCAGCAGTGTATTTATTTGGGATGGAACCAAAACTGTGCTCAAGAAATAAACACATCCAGCTGAAACTAGAAGTTTACGTACAGCAAATAAAAATACACACGCATATTTTTTTTCTCCCTGTCTGAAGTGAAATCAGACCAAACCTCCCTTGTTTTAGGTCAGTCAGAAGTACCAAAATTATTTATATTTTCTAAATGTTAGAAAACTTTTATTGAGAACTTTTGTAACTTTCTTCGAATTCCGAAGTTTACATGCATTTGGTCAGCATCAGGGATTTAAACTGTATGACTTAACTGATGTAAACTTCTAAATTCAAAGAAAGTTACAAAAAAAAAATGTGTAAAAATCTTCTCAATAAGTTTTCCAACATTTAGCAAATAGAAATGTTTGGTCATTTTGACTGATCTAAGGTGAGAGAAGTTTGGTCTGTTTTAACTTCAGACAGGGAGAAAATAGGTGTGTGTGTGTGTGTGTGTGTGTGTGTGTGTGTGTGTGTGTGTGTGTGTGTGTGTGTGTGTGTGTGTGTGTGTGTGTGTGTGTGTGTGATTTTTCTTTTTTTATTCTGATTTCAGCTGTATAGACATATGGATAATTAATCCAAATTTTAACAATACAGATAAAAATTAAGTAATATAAATATTTTAGTAAGACCAGTGTTTAGTCTTTTTTTCACAATCAGAAAACATTTTGGTTGTTTTATTTAATGAATAAAATTACCAATTACCAAATTACCATTGTCTAATTTAAGAATAAACATCGATCTTTGAACATTTTTACCAGCTACTATAAGATGCTTCCTAATTTTTCCACTTCTTTTACATTTCTGTTTTTTTTCTGCTTCCTTGCTTTAAAAAGGACAAGATAAATGTTTCGTACATATATATTTTTTTCTCTATCGTTTTGTTATTTAACTTGTAAAATAGTTTCTAAGCAGCAGCTTTGTCAGCTTTATCCTCCCAGGATCTTTCAGTACTTTCACCTTTGACCTCATCTCTCTATTTATGTAACCATCTCACCTTTGGCATTGCTTTTATTGCTGCTCTGACTCTCTGACACCTTTTACTCTCTTCTCTACAGAACAGGATGGAAAGCTGAAACAAACTGAGAAACATCTGAAAAGCAGCTGTTTTTTTCCTCAGCCTCCATTTTGTCCTCTGGGCTCACAACACACTCTTAGCTTCATCTCTCTCAACGCATGTGTTGGTGGCGTCTCACTCCTGATATGTTCCTATCCGCAGCGTCATCCTTCCCCTCCATCCCTGCTCCTATAACTGCATATTTTTATTTTTATAGTTGTGTGAGCAACAACCGGAACAGAAATGGTCTTATCTTGCTTTTCTCCCTGTCAACCCAAACAAAACTTGATGTGTGCAGGAATGTGGGCAGCCAGTGGGCGCTGGAGCAGGCCAAATACAACCTGGTGAATGAGTACATGCTGGTGGGAGTCACCGAGGAGCTGGAGGACTTTGTGATGATGCTGGAGGCTGCGTTGCCACGGTTCTTCAGAGGAGCCACAGAGCTGTACAAAACGGGTAGCGCAAGTTTTACTCTGTCGTTAAATCCTGGTATCGTCTCTACCCCTTTTGCTGGAATAAACAACTATCATAGTTTTTTTTTTCTTTTTAATCTAACTGGAGGGAAAAAATCCCAATCTTAAATATTTAATCAAATAGCCAGACTTCAAAAGGACAGATTCTTAAGATGCAGCGGGAGAAACTCCTAACTCATTCCAGAGAGCATTTCTACATACATTATGATGCCACCTTCCTCCAATAATGGCATAAGTCTTCCCTCTCCTAGCTCCCCCCCCCAAAAAAATATGAGTATATAAAATATTCTGGAAAAAATTAAGAGACCACTCAAAATTCTCTGATTTTACTTTTTATAGGTATATATCTGAGTAAAACGAACATTGTTCTTTTGTTCTATGAGGTACTGACAACATGTCTCTGAAATTCCAAGCAAAAATTTAGTTTTAATTTGCAGAAAATGAAAAATGGTCAAAATAATGAAAAAGATGCAAAGAAAACAAGTTAATATTCATTCAGAAACAACAATGCTAATGTTTTAACTCAGGAAGAGTTCAGACATTAATATTTGGTGGAATAACCAGGAGGTTTTCAATGGGGTTCAGTGCAGTGAGCTCTGAAATTTTTTTTCCAGAGTTGTACAACTCCCAACAACTCCGTAACCGTAGTAACCCACCTCACCCGGTGAAGTTGGCTGGTTCTGTTCCGTTGACATCTGTGGAGGAGGAGATGATGATGATGATGATGATGCAAAGAAGGATTTTACATAAATTCAAGAAAATTATGGACAACCCTGATAATCTTTATGAGATAGTTTTTAAAAACAATTTCAGTCAGAGGCTTCTTCATATTCACTGAAATACAGGCAGCTACAGGAGGTCTTTCTTGCCCACAGTCATTACCATTTACAGTAACTCTTTGAAGAATTTGAATCAATATGAGTTACAACAACATTTAATTTCCCTTTGGGATCAATATTTACTGAATCTCCATTTGATTCCATCAATAAATGTTTTTTTTTTCCTGATATATTCCACAGCTAAATGTGTTCTGACCAGTTATTAGTGTGTTGCCTTTTTGTGGCCAGGTAATGTATTTAATGTTGAAGTGGAAGGAAAATGTTTAATAATTTACCACATTAATTACTCAACATTCTTTAAATTACAGTTTATTCAGACCCCTTTTACTGTGATATGCCTTCAGAATTTAACTTGTTAGAAACTGAGTCCCTCTGTGTGTAATTTGAGTAATTCAGTCATTTCTCAGACAATAGAAATAAATCAGGTAAATCGGAGGTTTTAATGGTGGATAGGTTAGAAAATAATATCCTAACTTGTGAAATTGACAGAGAACGGCATGACCATCTACCCAAAACTGAGAATCTGTCAACACAGTGACTTTTATTTCCACAATTCTTTTCCTCCTTTGTTAGAAAAAAGCCTCACAAACTGTAAACGAAACACAGCAAACATGTGGAAAAAGTTGCAAAAAATTAAAGTGAACTTTTTAAACCTTCTAACACATCACTCTGAGCGCACCACTCCTGGTTTAGTCGGGAAAGGCAAACTAACTAAAACCACAGCAAAAAAAAAAAAAATTATAACTGGCTTTTTTTTTTTTTATGCGAACAGACACCTAACTTGTATCTTTTCGTCTTAAAGGAAAGAAATCCCACTTGAGGAGGACCAGTGAGAAAAAGCCACCCACTAAGGAATCCATCGCCAAGCTGCAGCAGTCGGCCATCTGGAAGATGGAGAACGACTTCTATGAGTTTGCGCTGGAGCAGTTCCAGTTCGTC
Organism: Poecilia latipinna; assembly: GCF_001443285.1. Taxonomy (NCBI): domain Eukaryota; kingdom Metazoa; phylum Chordata; class Actinopteri; order Cyprinodontiformes; family Poeciliidae; genus Poecilia; species Poecilia latipinna. The sequence goes on from NW_015113591.1 coordinate 25,014, forward strand.
AGAGCCCACGCTGTCAGAGAAAAGGATGGGGAACTCTACATGCTGGCTCAAAATTTCTTCTATGAGAAAATCTATCCCAAAAACTGAAGAGGGGACTCTCAGAAGAGCGATTTTAGAGTCTCCTGTGTGTTTTAAGCTGACTCATTCTGAGGAAACGGAAGCGGAGAGAAAATCTAGCAAGCCATTGATTTGCTAGATTTGTAATGGAGGACTTAACGTGGCTCTGCTATGTGACGGGTCTGTCTCTGGCTCGGCTGGCTGGTTGGGGAGCTTGTATTTCATCAGCAGGTTGTCCTCTGCAGCTTCTCCACTCTGTTTTCCTTCTAAACAAAATCAGAGGAGCCCTGACTGGACCATGGATCCGGTTTGGACCTGGCTCTTCACTTAACCTGAGGGGGGGGAAAAAAATCACTGGCTCTGTACTGTTTGATTGTGTTTGGTTGTATTTTAGCTCTTTACAATGATTTATTGTTCATATGTGAGGACTGACATTTTCCACAGTGAGATGACATCTTCATGCCTCACCACAGTGACTAACTTAAAGAGACAGTAACAGTAAAAAGCTGAATACTTTCTTAAACCTAAAGAACATTTGTCTGGGTTTATTTTGTTTGTTTTATTGGACTATTTACTGGGCCAGGTGTGTGTGTTTTATACTTTACTTGATGTGTGACTCTTGTAAATGAAGGATGCTTTTACACTTAATGTTACTGGAGTGTGTCCGAACGTTACAAGTTCTCTAAACATTTCAATCCATTTCGTTCTCGCACAGTGGGTCGTATAACTTGTAGAGATGCACCAATCAGCGGTCTGGGGCCGATTCACGATCAACAATTTTATTTTATTTTTTTTTAAGATTTTGTTGGCTCTAGTGGCCTTTATTTAGCAGTTGTCAGACAGGAAAGAATGTTACGAGAGAGGGAAGACATGCCGCAAAGGTCATCAAACTAAGGCCTCCATACCTGGGTCACACTTTACCGCTGAGCCCCATCAGCAATTTTTGTAAATTGGTTTGACCTGGAAGTACCAATTTTGGTCTGATTTTCTTTAAGAACTACTTAGAACTACTTTTTTTTTTTTTTTTTTTTTTTTTTTCTGCAGGGTGTTAGTATTTTCGTTGAAAAAAACCATTATGGGCTTCCA
>NW_015113591.1:29278-32584 GCF_001443285.1 Poecilia latipinna
AAAAGTTTTTGCCCCGGAGAACCCAATTTTTTTGTTTTTTTTTTTTAAAAAACTTTTAAAAACTTTTTTTTTTTTTTTTTTTTTTTTTTACAGCGTTCAAATTAGTTTGCATATAAAAAAGACTGGAAAGGTCGCTAATTATTTATGTTCAGAGCAGAGGTGATGTCACACTGTGTGTGTGAGACAGAGAAAGAAGTCGCTGTAAAGCAGGATTTTGTCAGCCACAAACAGACAAAAGGGATTACGGAGGGATTTGAATTCTTTTGGCTGTGTTTTGTTAGCCATCAGCATGGTTAGCTTAGTTAGCTTTGCTAGGTTAAAAAGGAGTGTCGGTGTGTATTCAGTACATTATTTGTGAAACTACAGCACAACACAATCATCTTCTCAAATATTTTGATCTGTATTGATGCTTTTCTGGAGCAACAGTGGAATGCTTTGCTTTGTTAGGTTTGCAAACGATTAGTGCATGATATCACCTTAAATGACAATAGTTAATCGTTATTTGTTCTTATCAATTAGGGAATTGGCTATTCCTATTGGAAATATTTGCCAGCATCAAATTAAATTAAGATTGATTTATATTTAAGAACAACTGCTGTTGGTCAAAGTGCTGCACACAAAAATAACAAATAATTTAAACAGAAAAATAAGATACGACAAGCACGGTACCAGTGAAACCATCAGCATCCAGTGAGGTCTGGCTCTGTGTTGCCGCAGTCTGAATGACCGGCTGGCAGGAGATAGTTTTTCTGTTTTTAAAAAGCCGCTTGCTCTCTTTTGTGCTTCCTCCATTTCAAAACATCTCAATGCTTCTGGGAAAAAAGCTAAATTTTGAGTCTTCTTCCCTCCTCACTTCTTCCCTTCAGCACTGAAGAACGTTGCTGTCAGTGGAATCTTTCAGATTTCAAGGCTTCTGACCACCAACTGGTCACCAGCCGATTTCTCTGTGCATCTCTAAAGTAACTTATGATTATATTTAATTTTGAGCATTTCTTGTCTAGGATCACCCCTCAGCCAACATTTTGTTTGTGATGTGGCTGAAATTTAAAGTGACTAAAAATTTGCTTCTTTCTTTTTTTCTTTTTTTCTCCTACAGCTTGGTAGGAACTTGATGTAATTTTTTTGTTATCAATCTATTTTATTGTAGAAACATCTCCTGGCATAAAAATATGGACCCTGTAATCATAGGTTAATCATTAGCAAAATAAATAAATAAAATAAAGCAGAAAAAATTACATTAAGCATTAGAAAAAAAAATATATTGTTGTTATTAAATTGATTTTTTTTTAATCAAGCAGAACAATGAATTATGGAATCACTCAATTTTGAGGAATAAATTATGGAATTACAATCTGATGCCACAACTTTCACCTTTTCTATGTGTTTGAGCTTTAGTTTGCCCCGCCCCTTCTCCCAAATTTCATCATATCTGGATCAAACTGCTGTTACTGGTGCTGATATTCTGAGTAGGAGGATGGGCCCCAAATCAAGTTCTGCTTAAGGCCCCATATAACTTTGGGCCGGCCCTGATTGGAGCAATTATTTGATTACTTTTTTAGATTGAATGATGGCACATTTAGACCTCTATAAGCCAAATCATGAATTAATTATTTTGTGTCATACCTGTACTTTTATTTTTTGCTGCTGCAAAGTAAAACAACATTTATTCTCTTTAGTTGTATTTTCTATATTATTTTTGCCTGAATTTGTAGAGAACTACAGCAGAGAAATGTCATTTCCACTGGAAGCTGGAAACAAAGCAGGACCTTTGTAATGTAAGGTATCTTTTAACCATAAAAGCTTGTTCACCATGCCATCTTCAAAAATGTTTACTATAGGAGATTATGTTACCACGGCAACAAACATTATATACAGATTACCAGCAGATTTTTAAATCTCACTCCGATGCTCAGCTGATTAGCACTGCATAAACCCGATCGTTTTTAGAATAAACTAGCCACACAAAGAGGATAACATGTTTATCTGTGAGTTTAGCTCGTGTCACATTATGGACACATAATGCCACATTATGTACTTAAAGGACTGCGGACTGATCAGCTGTAGAATCCATTCGGTTTTGTGTGCCTTTTCTCCGGTTCTCAATGCTTTGCAGCGTTGTGTGAAGGGACAGAAATACAACACTGGCTGTCGTGTGTTTTTAATTTGGTTCTGACAAAAAAAAAAAAAAAAAACACAAAAGACTTTCATGAGATTCTGTGTTGTTTTAATTATTTTCTTATTCCATGCAAATGTCTGTGCTCCAGCGCCAGTTTCTACATAGCCGGGATTAGACAGATAGAAAGCCACTAGGGTGGCTGATCCAATACAAGACTCATGTCCTTCAGCGATAACAAGCTGCCATGCAAGCTCCTGTGTGTGTGTGTGTGTGTGTGTGTGTGTGTGTGTGTGTGTGTGTGTGTGTACGTGTGTACTTATTACTTGTTATTTCCACTTCAGTTGTTTGAGAGCTCTTCAGATCTGTAGAAAGGTCGCTGCAATCTTCAAAAGTACAGAATTTGATATCAAGTCTGGGTAAGTATAGAAGAATGAATATTACACATGGGAAGGAGGATAGTTTAAAGATTCAGATTTTGTCCTTTTATTTCATCAGATAAAAGATCAGAATCTGAATTCTAATGAATTTTCTCATCAGAAACCAGTGATAGAAAAAAAAACTTGAGTACTTATTTGCCATTTCTGTATTGTGTGCTCATAAACCATAGTAAAATTTTTTTAATTTGGCTAGATTATTTTCTAGCCAAATAAAATTTATACATTTTTTTTTATTTTATAAATTTTATTTGGCTAGAAAAATAATCTAGCCAAATTAAACATTTTTACTATTGTGTATATATATATATATAAAAAATTCCCCTCTCACCCTCCGTGGGTGGTCTCTTTCTACCAGAGGCCTGGGAGCTTGAGGGTTCTGCGCAGTATCTTGGCTGTGCCTAGAACTGCACATTTCTGGACTGAGATGTCTGATGTTGTTCCTGGGATCTGTTTGAGCCACTGCTCCAGTTTGGGGGTGACTGCCCCGCGGGCCCCGATGACCACAGGCACCACTGTGGTCTTCACCTTCCAGGCCTTCTCCAGTTCCTCTCTGAGGCCCTGGTATTTCTCCAGTTTCTCATGCTCCTTTTTCCTGATGTTGTGGTCTCTTGGTATTGCTACATCCACCTCAACGGCTTTCCTCTGTTCTTTATCCCCCACCACAATGTCCGGTTGGTTCGCCGGACAGCTCGGTCATTCTCCACCACCTTTGGGGGGTGTCCCCCCATTTTGACCTCGGGGCTTCCAGTCCAT
>NW_015113591.1:37593-58834 GCF_001443285.1 Poecilia latipinna
TATATATATATATATATATATATATATATATATATATATATATAAAAAATAAAAAATTCCCTTCTCACCCTCCGTGGGTGGTCTCTCTCTCACTCTCACTCACTCACTCATCCATCCTCTGAGCTCGGGTCCTCTACCAGAGGCCTGGGAGCTTGAGGGTTCTGCGCAGTATCTTGGCTGTGCCTAGAACTGCACATTTCTGGACTGAGATGTCTGATGTTGTTCCTGGGATCTGTTTTAGCCAGTGGCTCCAGGCACCCCCAAACTGGAGCCACTGCTCGGGGCCCTCGGGGCCCCAATGACCACAGGCACCACTGTTGTCATGGATAAATTTTTAGATTTTTATCTTCAACATGATTATTTTCTACACGTTTCATACTCTGGTTAGGTCTGCCGCTATGTACATGCAGAATATTCCCCCACAGAGAAGCTGTAGCTGATCCATCATGAATGGCGGACTCTAAATTTGACCCATGTTCATGTGAGACGAGTCAGCTCACGTCAGGAGAAGTTTATACGAGCCTCTGCTGCTGCTGCTGATCAGAGGTTCTCTTCGTTGCTCTCAGATAATCCCTGAACAGACATCATCAGCTATTGGACTCATCCCCATAATCTCAGATCGCTCTCACGTTACGGCATCCCCGTTTTGACCCTTTGACCCAAATAAACAAAAACAGTGCACTTCCTCCACTTCTTCTCTGGAGAAGCTTCAATTACAGTCAGCTATTTATTGCAAGATTTATTACAAGGGATTGGTATGAAGTTACAAACTGGCTGCAATAGATGAGGCTTTTAAATTAATCCAGAATGACATTGCTTTTAATTTATTACACAGACTGAATGCTTTTCAGAGCATGACCCACCCAACAGCAAGTACAACACATTTATTTTCTTTAAATTACATAAATTTGCAATAAATATGTACATTTTATGACCCGTTTGATGGTGCCAAGTGAAGCTCAGTCAAATATTATGGATATGAGGAACAATTTTATGATGTGCTGCTTTTGCAGAGCTCAGGTATTTACACCCCTCAAAGTTTTTCAATGATGTCCCTTGACAACCATCAACTATGATGACTTTTTAATCTGGTTTTATGAGATAGAACAAGAAAAAAAGAAACAGTCCACATAGTTGTGAATTGGAAGAATGGATGATTTTCTGTTATTTTATTGGAAATGAAAAGCTCCGTCAGACAGGATGCTGAGGATTTGGCTCTGAGCCTAAATATATAGCTCCAGTTTTCCGCATCCTCTAACAGGTCACACTACAGATTTTTATTTCTAATAAACTTATAAGGGCAGTATTATATATTTTTCAGGAACATAGTGCCTTTTCATAACACAATCAAGTATGTTACCTTCAGGTGTTGGATGTTTCGCATTATTCCCATAATAACGGCATCATTATTCATTTGTCAGCTACTCAAAGCGGTGGATATTATTTTAGAACCTACCTGTGCTTTTAACATCTATATCTTTGTCTCTTTCTGACCTGCCTGTTGTGCTCCTGGGTCTTCATGCTGCTGTTGGTGTTCATGTCATGTTCTCCAATATGTTCTACAACAAACTAGTGAGGTCTTTATAGAAAAGCTGTATTTAGACTACGGTTAAATTACACGCCGGTGCACTCTATTCACTAATTGGTTGTCTTCTGAAGGCGGCTATATTTGATATTATCAGAGAAAGGAGGGATTAAATACAAATAAATATCACAATTTCTAGATTTTTATTTGTAAAAAACAACAACCAAAAAACAACTTTGATAACCATGTATTTCAATCTGGAAAGACTCAGACGAAGAAAAAGGAACAATTAAAAGGTTTAATGACAGCAATGAATAACAGTTCTTTGGCGCTCGGGCCCCGGCAGCTGATCGGAGCTGAGATTTGATGTGAACTCGATGAACATCCCGATAACCGATTAGGGATGCTCTCCCCCGGGGCCCGACACTGGTGGTGGAGGTCTGGAAAGGGTGCCATCCTGGAGAGCCGAAGGATGTGGGTGGAGAAGGGGAGGTGGTGGGTTGAACGCAGCTGGGAAGCGGCCGACGGCTTGGGTGTGGATCCTTTTATGCAGAGCTTGATTGATGATTGGACACGCCAGGTGAGGTCCAGCGCTGAGGTCGGAGATGAGCATGACGCCGATGGACGAACGGAGGGGATAGAGTCTTCCAGGTTGAATTTTCGCTATTAGCTTCATTAGTTTCCTTTAAGTTCACTCTACTCTAATTTGTGTTGGTCTCACATAAGATCCTTATAAAATGTCACAAAGTTTGTGATTGAAATGTGACGAAACATGAAAAACTATTGTCCACACCACAATGTATGTGTAGTTTTGAAAATACTACATTTTTTGGTAACACTTTATTTGAAGGGGATTGAATAAGACTGACATGACACCGTCATAAACACATGTCATGAACATCAATAAGCCTTCATGAATATTTATGACTGTGGTTATAAAGCGTCATTCGGTAAATTATGACACTTTTAATACAAAGTTGACATTATTCAAAATGTCTTTGTTATGACAACGTGACATTAACCAGGAAATCATTACTGTTTAAACTTTACCTTTAATAACATAAAGTTACCTAATTTTTAAAGTGCAATCAGTAATACTTTTATAACAAATTTATATCAGTAATGATTTATTGGTTAATGTCAAGTTGTCATAAAGACATTTTGAATAATGTCAACTTTGTATTAAAAGTGTCATAATTTACCAAATGACGCTTTATGACCACAGTCATAAATATTCATGAAGGCTTATTGATGTTCATGACATGTGTTTATGACGGTGTCATGTCAGTCTTATTCAACCCCCTTCAAATAAAGTGTTACCCATTTTTTATTTATTCTTAGTTTTAAGTGCAATTCGCAACAGTTTCCAATTTGGAATTTACAAATGATATAAATTTGTGGGATCAACCCAGATGATGTTGATCATCTTCTAAACTAGCAGCTACCGCAGAACAACAGGAAGTACTGTAAATTCTGAATAAGCTTGGTCGAGTGGTTTGTTTTTCATCCAGAAATCCATAAAACTGTGCATCAGCAAAACTGTTGGCTATTTTACAACAGAAACAGTCCACACTGTATCATCTGTGATTAGTGTTGCATCAGTTTCAAAATCAAACCATTTTTTTTATTTTTTTGTTTAACATGTAACATACTGAGATATCAGGAACCCCACCCATCACATTTTTTTTGGCTACAAAAGCATCAGCTTTTATGAATAAATAGGGATAACCTCAGAGTGATTTAATTTTCTGTTGCTTACCACAAGTTGAAAAAACAAAATTTAAGCCGCTGTGGAAAATGCCTCTTACTGATTTCTGTACGAGCAGCTTTGTTGTCCATGAAATGTGTTCACAAGGAGAAACTAATAAATTAACTTTAAATTGTAATGCTATTAATGTAACTTTGCCTACATTTTTCACCCCCAGGTGAAAAATCAAACTTGTCACACAGGCACAAAGATTGCTTATGCCTCTGACCGGCTTAACTCCCTACTTTAATAAATATTTGTCAAACCAGTAGGTTTTTTTGCTCTTAACTTTGGTGTAGGCTTCAGTTTTATTTTAGGGGTTAAACTTTTTTTTCCTGAAGTTATCATTTATCCAGTTTTATTCAATAACAAATCTTACTTTTATCCTCATTATTGCTTTTTATCTCATGATGAAATTATGAGTATTATTATGAGACTATTCTTTCCACTGTTTAGCAGAATTTAATCTAATGTCAGAAAGTTTGAAGCACCTCATTACTCATAACTTCCATGTTGGTGTTTTCCTCAGGTTGGTGGCAGGTTAGCGCAAGTAGGTAAGGCTCGTGCGCTGGAAGTTGTGGATCACGTGCGTCACTGTCCGGGCAGAGCAGTCCAGCAGTGGGAGCCTCTGCCGCAGCACTACGGCTCCTCTGGGCGGACGCTTCCATTCTAACCACCGCCTCTCCTTCTCCAGCTACAGTGGGACAGATTTCTGCCGTAGCATTTTTTTTTTTTTTTTTTTTTTTTTTTACATCTGAGCGCCAGTCCACCCTCTGGGACTCTATCGGGACGGCGAGGCCGCGTCAAAGAAGTGCGAAGACGGCATGGGAAGCCCCGTGTTACCCAGAAGAGCGATGGTTTGGCCAAAATAATCCCGTCTTTCTGTCGCCAGAGAGGGAAACTTAAAACAAGTCCTGTTTTTGGAGTCCCACCGCCCCTCACTGCTCTCCCCGTAGGATTTGATTCAAAGGCGAATCCAAGATGGCTGCTGATTCCGTGCAGGTAGGAAAAGTTGACAACTGTTGCGAAAAGTGCGCAAACCCCGCCGAGAGATGCATTAATAAGTTAGCAAAGAGTTTTATTTCATAAAAGCAGGTCCTTCGTGGTTCCGTAGAGTTCTGTTGAGCTACAAGGCCGCCGACTGATCCCAGAGGACTGTCTTAGAGCTTTCCATGGATTGAGGCCTGGGAAACAATTATCCAAACTAAGTTATCATGTAATATTCAACATTTAAGCAGGTTATTTTGTTTTGTGAACGTTTTCGTGTTAAATCTATGCAGCTCACGTGAAAACACATTAAACGTAGCGCTGCTTTATCTCCAAATAAATGATAGTTAACATTTGGTTCTGATATAACCTTACAGTTAACGACTCTTCTCTAAACTTTAGTGAGGAGTTCCCGTCTTGTATTGTTTGCAGATATCAGCTATATGGATGGAATAAACGTAATGTAATGTAGACAGCGGTTATGTTTAGTGAAGAACTGGTCAGAAACTTTTTAAACTGGTTAAACTTGTAGCCAGCTGTACCACTGTCGTAAGGAAAACTCTAGTTTAACAGGAAAAAAAATGCCTCACGGTTTTAAACGGTGCAAACGGAGTGTCTTCTTGTTGAGTATCAATACTCAGAACCGCGGTTAATGTGGTTTCATTTGAGTGACGTCAGCCCCAGAAGCAGACGTCCCAAGTTTGGTATTACAGTTCGGTGGTCTTAAATAAACACGTTGTAGGTGAACCTGTATGGCAAGAAAATAAACTTAAGTTTAAAACATTCAAAATATCTAGATAGCATTTTAAAATCCGAGCTACTAGGGTTATTATTATTCTTCAGTTTACATTGAATCACGTTAAAAGTGAAACAAGGCATATTTGTTACTAGTGTTATGCTTTTGTTACTATTAGCAAAAAGTTTGTATTGAAGTTTCAACCCTTTTCAATGATTTAGATGAATGTATCAAAAAAAGAGGTGGGTGACGTTGACTTCAAAATTTTATCTTGATATTTTGTGGTACTATAGTGATAATGAAAGTATGAAAAACAGTTTATTACTTATTAGAGTTTTTTTTTTTCTTTAGCTAACTGTGTGGATGTGGCTGCCTACCACAGCAACCTTAGACCAAAAAACACACAAAATATGCTCTTGAAAAACATTCCCATTTGAAACAGGCTTCTTCATTACACCAGCTGAAGCTACATAATGAAATGTGATATTTTTTTAATCATTAATCTGCACACAGCAGCTGTGATGTCAGACTCAATGATTAGTAGGCACTTTTAGCCATAAGCTAATAGAGACACACTCATCTGATCACTTGTGGCAGCTGATTTCAGTTTTCTCTTTTTAAAAACTAAATATAAATGGCACAGAAATACTTTGTTTCCCCTCCTGTATAGAATAGAAAGTTGATGGATATTGACTGTTGTGTGTTAAAATGTTAAATTATTCATTCGTTTATTGTAACTCCACAGGAGATTTTTCTGTCATTGTCAGTCGTTATCATTAATAATTCACATTTCGATCTGAGGCGACCTCACAGAGTGTGTGAGAGTGAAATCAGTCACACAGCATTACGGTTAAACAGGATTTCAGTAATATTTTAAAACAAAGATGATTACAGATCTTTCATTTCAAATGGTTTTTAACGACTTGTATTGTATTCAGTCTCTCTTTGGTTTTCCAATGGAAGTGGTGGACGTTTACCATAATAGTAAGATTTCTAAAAGACTGACAAAATTTTCTAATCTAGTGTGTTCCATGATCAGTAGAACTCTACACAGAGCAACTTTCATGTAGTACTTTGAGCTTCCCCTAATTTTCTAAAGAATTACTCCTTTTTGTTGTCGCCAGAATAAAAAATTCCCCAACATGCCTCTATAGAATAGGTGGGCAGAGCACCCAAAAGTTGTAATCAAGTAGAAGTAGTACTACTTCAATATGTTTTTTTACTAGAGTACAACTAAAAAGTAGCCATCCAAGAAATTACTCAAGTAAAAAAAAACTATTTAGTAAAAAGTCAACTCAATTATTGAGTAACTGATCAAATGATCAATCTTTTAATATTTAAAAATGGTATTATCAGCTGGAGCAAAATAGAAAGTTAAGTGGAAGTTTTGATATTTTAAGGACAAAAATGTCAACAATAAAGATAAGTAACAAATAACAATCAAAGGAACGTTTTTTCTAAAGCATTTTCTTCCAGTGAAAAAAAACCTTCCAATCAGGAAGTTGTCTGGTGCGACAACTTGGTTTGTGTGGTGAATTTTTGGTTAAAACATGATTGTTCCTCATTCACTGGGTAGAGAATCCAGAAATTTTACTCGATTAAGAGAAGCAATGTCATGATAAGATTACTGAAGTAAATGTACAGCATAGTAAAAATACTCAAAGTACTTTTTTCCCCCCCTAAAAATGTACTTGTAAATGTAATTCAGTGAAAGTAACTAGTGAATGTAACTAGTTACTACCTAACTCAACTCTCTATAGAAAACACAGTTTTCATTCCATAAACTTTTCGCACCTTCTCTGCTTCCTCTAACATCTCATTGCCGCTGAAAATGGCAAACTGGATCTTTTTCACTTGGTAACTTCCACTCTGAAGAGTGGTGCTTTCCCTGATCGGAAAATAATCAAACCTTTTCAATGACCAATAATCATAAATATTATCTTTTGGGTTAGTCATCAAAGTTCTGCAGTGCTGCTTTAGGATCAATTATGTTAGCATGAGTAAAGCTGATTGTTTTGGTTCCTAATCATTTGGATAAAAAATTCTTATCATGGTTATTTTTTCATGAGAAATGATATAACACTATAAATGCCCACTCCTATTACAAACCTGTCTACTTGTTGTACTGTTGGTGGCTGCACGTTTTTTCAGATGAACTTTAACCTTTGGCCTCAGCTGGTTTGTGTTTTGTAAGCTCTCAAAGGGAACCTGGATTATTTCTCCATTCAGTGAATTGTTTTCTACTGGCTTCCAATAGATGAAGATTCAAGATACAGAAACTGAAGTGATTCCTGTAAGTTAAGTGGTGTATTTAAGTGTGCTGTACTGGTGCAGAGTTATCAAATACATTTAGAATTCAGTACATTTATGTAAGTGCTTTTTTTTTTTTTTTTTTTTAAAGAAACATTTTAAGTAAATTCAACTTTGTTTATGTATCGTATCAGCTGATACTAATCTTTAGACATCTGTATCGGTATCAAAAGTGAAAAAAGTGGACTGGTATATCCCTACAGGCAACAAAAAAAAAAGTCTTTAAAAATAGTCAAAAACATAATAGCTGAGCTCCTAAAAGTATTCAATAAAAACTCAAATCACATTTTTACCTCTGTTATTAGCAGTGAACTTGATAAATTGCACATAAATATTCTACTGTATGTAATCAGAAACTCTTTTTTTCAGGTCATTTCCCCGCCCCTATTTATCAAAAGATGAAGCGACTGCTAGGATGATATTTTTCCTGTTTAAAAAGTGAAAATTGATGCTCAAAGATTTTCTTGTCAGTATTTTCTCTACAAGAGAACATTTATTTCACCTGTGAAGATATCGGTCTGGAAGTCAAATTCACTCAGTGTACCATGGTATTGAGGAGTAAGATGGCTACGCATCTGAAAACATGAGCTCTGAGGTTTAAGCATCAACAACCAGCTTCAGCCAGCTAAACACGTTTTTTTTTGTTTTTTTTGCCATATTCACAAATTTCAAATCCAGCCTTTGAATCCAACGTGGCAGCTGCATCGTTTCTGATGGTAGCCTTCCTGTTTTTAACATTTCACATTAACTGAAGCCTTTCACTGAGACAAGAGGTGCTGATCCTCTGTTGTCATGTGAACAAGTAGTCATAAAATGGCTTTTTCAGTCCCACTATGTTGACTGATTTCTCAGCACAGGTGCGCTATATTTTCTGGTAGGGTTGCTGTTGCTTTTAGTCACACAGTTATAAGACATGATGGTGGTAACAAATCACATGGTAACTCGGTTGTATGCTGCTTGGAAAGAAGTTCATCATGCAAGGACGCACCGATTCATGTTTTTCACTTCCGATACTTATATCTGAAGCTTAGTATCGGCTGATAGCAATTCAATACAGAAAGACTGGCTTTTTTTTTACCTGAAAATGTGTAGGTTTTTTAAAGTGAACTTACACATTTGTACTGAGCTACAAATTAATTTGATAATTGTACCATTACAGCTCACTTAAATACAGCAACAGCTTGACTAGCTTGGTCAAACATGTGAAAACAACTTTCATTTGTTCAATCAGTCAAATTAGGAGTAGAGCAGTCAATGTAAAATAACTAATGAAGAAACTGACAAAAACAACATGTTGGCTAGCTTGGTCAAACGTGAAAAATAACAAACTTTCTTTCAAATGGTTCAGAAAGCACGATTATAAATTCTAAATATAACGTAAAATAAATAAAGCATGAAGGTGCTCAGAGTACAAAGCATAGAATTAGACTGAATCCATTACGGATCGGGAACACTATCACCCATACTGGTTCTAGAATTTTTTTTTCTATATCGAGACAGAGACAGATATTAATTAGGGTTACCCTACACTTTTCTCTGGCATCTCGGTAAAATAACGTTATATGTTCTGGATATCAGCAATCAGCAACATGTAGTCAGAACACAAACTCATGTCTTGACAAAAGGATATGCCGTAAAGCTGATTGTATGTGCTCTATTTCTTTCCTATGCTAATAGTAGCTGAAGTGAACCTATACAAGTCCCTCCAGACCCCTGTGAGGGCGACACAGGTCGTGACTCTTGGCAGGTTGGTCCCTCAGAGCCGTTCATTGGTCACTCTGTGACTTTGTTGCTCCATGCTCACACACGGCCTGCCGTAGCACGTGAGGCATGACCTTTAACAGAAACTCAAAGAGTGTAATATTACATACAGTGCAATCTGTTCCGAGATATGCTTGGGAGTCACGCTGTAGAATCTATGTTTATTACCACATGTTTCTATTTTTTACCAAAGTAACACACAAGTCCTTGGCGATGGACGATGGACACAGATGGACTCTGTGTAATACTCAGATGTTGTGGCTTCTAACGGGAAAACCTGGCTCTGTAAGCCTGGGCTTGGAGAGTGGCCTGAACGTTTCCATTGTCTTATTGTCTGACCAGATCTCACGTTGTCAACCTGGATGAATTGGAGGTACAGACCCAGTGTGTGATTTTACTGTCCAATCCAGGTCATGTCTAAGGCCCCAGATGAACCCATGAAGGCTATTTTTACTAGGTATGACATTTGCTAGCAATTTATTTATACAATTCATATGCTTAGTAGCCAACCATTTAATACTTTACACTGGTCTGCTGCAGTATGTAACTTTTATAAAAACAAAAACATAAAGTTTTTTTTGTTATACATATTTGTTAAAGCTTGTTACCATGTTGTAACAGTATGTTATGAGACAGGAAATCTGTAAAAAAGATTGGTCTCCTCCATCTCCTCTATGAGCTATGAGTGTTGCCATCTGAAGAAATGACCTGCGCATAGTCAAAAACAACTAATCAGAGCCAGGAGGAAAACTGGTGGCCATGCTAACTAGCCTAGCATTTCACAACATGCAGTGCTAGACCCAGCAAAGAAGAGAGAATTTGGGATGCAGGCAGGCTAGTAGAGAGGGGGATGAGTAGCGTCACACGGAGGATGATTGACAGACCCGCCTCCTTTTCTGATTGGTTGTTTCTAGTTCGCACTTGGAGAAGGCAGAGGAGCTCATTTTTTTCTCAGATTATCTGTCTAACAACACTATCAGAACATAGTGACAGTTTCAATTAAAAAAATATTTTAATAAAAGTTACATACTGCCACTTTAAGTAGAGCTGGGCATTAAATCGATTTCATTGATCTAAACAAATTTTTGTTTTTGGAAGATTACATTTTTGGAAATGTGGATTTTTTTTCTACAATGCTCTCATTGGTTTCCATAGTTCTGAGTGCTGTCGGCACGCCCTCTTGTTTACAAGAGTTTCACAGCTGCTATACTTTCAGGTCAACTCTAACCAAGTATTCAGACCGGCTAATATTTTTTTGTGATTAATAATACAAGAATAAAGTCATAATACTACCAGAACAAATTTGTAATATTAGCAGAGAAGTAATTTTATGAGAATGCAGACATAAAAAATAATGAAAAAATAAAATGAGGAATGTTGAGCATCTTGTGTTGTTATACTTTGTATGTGTTTTACAAAGTAATAAACTCATACCACACAATGTCAGCATTAAAACACATTTGTTTTAACACATCAGCATCAAATTATTATCAGTAGCAGAACATTGAAACTATCGTTGAAAACCGCTGACTATTTTGATGTGACCAGCTCATGGACTGACCATATCATGGACTGACCAGCTCAGTCCATGACCAGCTTTACTTCAGATGACTGAAGTAAAAATAACTTTTTGAAAATATTTTCTGTCATTTTTTTTGTTTTATAAAAGAAAGCGGGAAAAAATATACAAATTGGATATCGCATGGAAAAAATCTGAGCTTTAATTTGTAAATTGTATCCCTCAAATTAAGCCATTTTTAACTATTACTATATAGCCCGGGTAGTAATGCAGGGTCATGGATTGTCTCATAGTAAATAGTGGAGCCACAGTCGTTGAGTCCATCAGTCTTGCGCTGTGTTTTGTTATGAGAGGAAGCATTTGCTTACAGTTCCTGCTTCACTTCTCTTTGAACCCATGACGTCTCATGTTTCTGGTATGAGATTTTTGTTTCCTCCTCACGAGTCGGTGTGTTCAGTTTGCAAGAAATGGCGACACCTGCACATGCCGACCGGCATCTCTGGCATGTGTGACAAAGACAGTGGAACTGGAGACCAGAATAGTCACGTCAACGAGCGATGCGTGTTAATTTCAAATTAAAATGTAGGCCTTGTGTTTGATGAATGTCAGGCTTATCTGATTGGCCTTTCTTGGATTTCCTTGCATTGTTGCACAGTAAAATAGGATCGTTTGGGTGTCCACTGTTGTCCTTATACCACAGTGGGCAAAGACAGCAAGGAGTGCAAACAAATTTCGCACTGGAGTGAGCAAATGAGAGACCTCTTCCTCCTTCGTCCAATCACTCACGACCTCCATTTTAACTGTGAGTCATCAGAGAGAATATGTGCAAACTATACTTTCTTCAAGAAGTAAACACCTAGAGAAGAGAACCTGGATTTATGGTTGCAGAAGGCAGAAGGTTACTTGTTTAGTTTACCTCTACACTTTATTTCCAAACTGTTTGTAAAATGGGTATTGCCAGGCCAGAAAATAAAACATTTTTTAAAAACTAATTTAAAGACAATTTTTCCTCCCCCTGCTCAACAATTAAGAAAGCATGGAATATTTTAAGCAAAGAAAATAGTCTTTATTTTACTTTATTTGTAGGAAAGGAATGTGTAAATCATTGTATATCTAAAACTTCAAGAGGGTTTTGCGTGTTTTCCTTATTGATAGAAAGGCAATCACTTTACTAATTTGTTTTTCAAAAAAAAAAATAAAGATTCAATCTATTCTCAGTAATGAAAACATGATTTAGGTCACTTTTCATGTGAAAAAGCTTTAATAATGTAGTTAAAACTATTGTAGGTGCACCAAAGTCGTCTTTAGTGTAAAAGTCAGTAGATAGTTGTGGTTCTATCTACCATGAACTAAAGGGAAAATAAAAAGCTTGGTAATTGAAAGATGACAATTATGTTGTGTTTCTAAAATTTTTGTGAGAGGATTTTAACTTGTGGGCAGGCCAGTCACGGTAACAGACTCTGCTGGACTATAAATTGTCCCAGTAATTGCTGTGCTAAACGATAATGTTGTTTAGAGGACATTTTCAGTTCATATATTGGTAATGGGATAATAACACAAATTCACCTGTTCAGGATAAACTTTAATTTTGTTTAGAACACTTAGCACTGAAACTGGAAGATATTTTGCATATCCCAAATTAAACACCACAACCAAAAACATTAAGTATAACCACTTATAACTGAAAGCATGGATTTAAAAAATTAGAACTCTCAGCAAAATTGGCCTTCAAAAAAATTTAATCATAAGATTAGAAATTGAGTTTATTGCAATTAATTGATAAATTGCTTATTTCCCCAAATTGGGGAAATAAAAAGTCTCCATCTGCATCAGAACAAATCTGTGTCACTCAGCGGCCGTAGAAGGCCTCCGGGCTGCACTTTGGACAACGCTGCTCTACATGTTGACAGAAAAGCCTTGCTTTATTTGCCAGTACATTTAAAAGTGTTCACTTATTCATCCATGTTATTGCAGCTTTTTATCTTTTTCACTCCCCCCCTCTATAGAGTTGTCAGTTATTTTTCTTGTACTTTAAAGAACTGAAGTCATCATAAAGGCCGAAAAAGTTTGGATTTATCAGGATTTAAATATGAAATTTTAAAAAATCTGGAATTTTAATGGGTGAGTGACTTTCGAACTACATAAACTTAGAAAGTCAGAGTCAGACTCTAAAACAACAATCATGAGCATGTCGCAATAAACAATTAATCACATGATAAATTAAAATGAGCTAGGTAATTTCCATTCTGATGATTTATATTTTTTTAAAGAGCATTTTTGTTTACAGAGACTTCATAATCCATTTTATGTATGGTTTTGGTTGTGTGTGTGTGTGTGTGTGTGTGTGTGTGTGTGTGTGTGTGTGTGTGTGTGTGTTTTCTCCTTTTTTATTGTTTTTGGTGATTGTGTTTTATTTTGGATATTTGAAATACCTTCCAGTTCCAGTGTGGGAATGTTCTGTACAAAACTAAAGTTCATTATTCTTTGATAGGACAAACTTATTATGCCATTATCAATATATTGCTTGTAAATGGTCTCAAAACAGCAATATTATCGCTTATCACAATAATTTCTGGGACAATTTATCATCAGTGTCTAAATTATCCTAACCTTTTCATCTTTTGATATAGCTAATATTCTCTATAGCATTTATTTATTTAATAGTTGATTGATTCTGATGACTACAGTTTGGATAATAACATGAAAAAAGAAAAACAGATAAAGGAAGTAGACGTTTAACAAACATGTCACTCACAGCTTGGGACTGAACTCCAGCTGATGGCAGGGCTCCTTTAATATCCATAAGACTGTTAAAGCTGTAATATGCAGCAACAGTTGAGGGCCAGGGATTCTGTGTCCCTTCTGGCATTTTGTAGTGTGTTATTAAAATGACATACAACTGTAGAATCAGTAATAGAAGATTTTAGCTGCTTTTATATTCTAGCTTTGATTTAATTTGTTCCTAATTTGTATTTATGAAAGTTCTCATTGAAGTACTCAACAATTTTATTGAGCCAGGTATTTAAAAGAATTAAGTGTGCTTAACTACCAAGCTGTGTTTATTATGATTGTCATTCAGCCGTTTATTGTTTGATAATATCACAGGAGCAGAGGCCTCCAGTAAAGTAGGTTCAACACACCCAGGATCTTTCCCTGATTAAACCCTAACTCTGCACATTTGTCAGTAATTCTAGATCATTATGAAATCAGTACTGGGACACAAGTTTCCTGGCTCTGGATGTGTGTTGATGGTATTAAAGGACCAATCACACTGGAGGAACAGGAAAAGAGTTAGCACACACACAAAAAACAGATAAATTAGGTCTGGGCAATAAATCAGTAACAATATACATAGTGGCAGACATGTAATCTGTATAGATAGATAATATGTCTGCTAATTCAATGCATAGAATATTCTCTGAACTCCAATCCAGAACTTCATGGCATTCTAGGAGATGTAGGCAGAGGAAAGACTTTATCCGCTCAACCTCACATTGCCAATTCAGCTAGGTTGGTGACATCAACTAACTCACTCACTCTTTGGTTACCTGCCACAGCTGACAGCTGCACCTGAAACAATATGTATCAATATGGAGGTAGTTGCAGTTGCTCCCACTTTCTGACATTTTGAGTTCATTCTGACTAGGATGTTGGAATTTTCCATTTTCAGCTACAGCTGGAACTCAGCTTTATTAGTTCCTGTTAATTAGTTGTTGTTGTTTTTTTTAAACTGTAATGCCTCCTTTTGAAAAGATATTATTTATAATGAACACTGAGCACATCTTGCTCCCCAAACTGCCACATATCGTGTCTGTGTGATTTTGTTGATACTGGGATTGCTTGGAGCTGTGTATATATTTAAAATGACACAAAAAACCAACACAATTTGATAAAAACACTAATGTTTTTTTTTAATGGATTCATGCTTTAATGATGTGGCTGCAGAGAGTTATTGTGCCTGCTCAGTTGATTTAGTTTTTTGTGGTGGTGAGCTCTACACCCCCTTTGTCTTTGATCCCCTAGTAGCAGCTTCGCCTGAGAGAACAGCCCTGGCTTGACTTACTGAGCTGAAAACTAGCTCATTGTACAACTTTAATGGCAAGTTTAGTTTAGCCAAAGCTGTATCAGAAAATCTGGACAGGTGGAAGTTGCTTCTTGGTATTAGGCCCCTGGAAATGGTCGTTTATTGTGGTTACGTCTGGTGATGTTAGCATAAATGAAGTCCAATACAACCTTGGTTTCACAGTAGCTGCGCTTCCATTACAAACATAGGCAAAACTTTGTCAATATTCTGCTAATGTCGAAAAAACACAATTTCACTATTGTGCTGTTTCCATTAAATAAGAGACACAATTAAAATCACATGTGAATAAGTTTGTTCACGCAGTAAGTCATTTAAAAACATGTTGTTCCATCCTCCTCTTACTACTTCCTGTTGTCTTCTTCATCGTTTCTGCCAGTAGTAACATCCGGTTGTGGATCTTGTTAGATCCGGAAAAAGTATTTCCATGGCAGTTTTGCAAAATACACAAATTTCTATACAGCCAAAAAACCACCTCATTTTAGTGGCAAGACATTTTATCAAACTTTATGGAATTCTTGTTTCCTTTAGGTATATTTTTCTTTTTCGAAATTCCAATTTTTGCAATTTTATGGTCAAAAGAAACGCAGCTTGTAATGCCTTGGATATCATCAGTTCTGTAGAAATGATGTCATTTCCACAGACAACACACTTGAGCTCTATGCTTTGCTTTGTGGTAATACCTCTCTGTGGTGTTGCTTTGAGATCCCAGGGTGTCTCCTCTATCACATGTGTTCTCTGGTTGGGGGGAGGGGTACCGAAGATGGCCAGTGATATTCTTCAACTGGTGTTAATTTTAAACCCGGTTCTCGCCGTGGAGTGAGATTAGGTCCCATTCTGGGCTGCTATGACCTCACAGAGCGAGAAGCTAAGAAGGATTTGGCTGTCTCTGCTCAGACGGTTTATCTTCCCTGTTTATGTCAATGGTCTGTGTGAGAGAGTTGGAGCAAAGCAGACACCGGCAGAGTCAATGACCGAGACTCTGGCCGCCGCCTCGGCCCAGCGCAGTGAAGCCCGGTCTTTTGTGGCGTTGAATCAGTCTGTGTAATAGAACTGAAAGCGATGACAGCGTAGCTGGTCGACAGAAGATGCGTGGACTTGTTTGTTCAACTGATCTGGAGATGGATTTGGCTGAAGCTGATGAAGTTGTGGTAAGGAACAGCTAGTAATACCAAGGAACTTGTTTTTCACTGAGAGATTCGCCTGAAGCAGGTTGAGTAAATGTTAGTTAAGTTTATTTGGATTGCACATTTCAGCGACAAGGCATTTCAAAGTGCTTTACATCATAAAAATATAATGATTAGGCCTGTCACAATAGCAAATTTTGCTGGGCAAGAAATTGCTCAAGAAATTATTGTGATTGATAAATGATAATATTGTTGTTTTGAGGCCGATTTCAAATAATATAATAATGGCATAAATAATGCAAGAACCGATTTTCAAAGATTATTAGACTTTAAATTCTAATGAATATTTAACACTGGAATTGGAAGACATGTTAAATATCCAAAAATAAACAAAACAAAACAACAGAAACAACAAATAAAGTGAATTATGAAGCTTCTGTAAACAAAACTGTCCTTCAAGAAAAGGGGCTAGTTGAAACTGAAGACTTGTCATCCAGTTTTTGGTAGAGAGAGAAAAGAAAAAACAAATAATTAAGCAAATGGAAATTATTGACCTTGTTTTAATTTATCATGCGATTAATTAATTTATTGATAATTGTGACAGGTCTACAAAATACATGCAGTCATCAAAATTATCAAGCAAATGTACCTCAGATATCAATGCTCCAGTTCTTATGAATCAAAAGCAGTTCTGAACAGCTCAGTGTTTCAGCATCTTTGCAGTTTTCTGGAAGTTTGGTCCAGATTAGAGGATAAAAACTGCTTCTCCACATTTGGTTAAATCATTTCTATGATGAATGTTTTAAAGGCTTTTGTATAATATTGGCTTAATTCAGTTAGTTAGACCTTGTAGTGTTGAAAATAATGTTATGAATCCTTTTTATCAGCCACTTAAATAAAACATTAACTACTGCGATGTTTAAAGATCCGGGTTGCTTATTGTAATTCAAAATCGCTGTGCATTCATGGTGACCTCTAAAGCCGCGGCATTCAGGAAGTGACTGCTAATCCTCCTTAAGTTAAGGTGATGGTTTTACAGATGCAGGTCACTGGTGACTGACAGCAGCAGTGAAAAGCGGGTGTTTGGAAGCAGCTCAGATTCAAAACTCCACTATGTTGGAGTGAGGCCAGAGCACTCAGGCTGAACAGCTGAGCCTCAGGTTCGGTCAGAAGACCTTTTCACTGCCACAGGCATCAGGGTTTTCTGCAGCCACTTGCCCTCCAGCCCACTGGGAACTGACAGATCTTCACAACGCAAAACTAGGGCAGCTGAGTTGTGCAAATATGATTTGCTGAAAAAATGTTGGCAGTCTAGAATGACTCAGTACTATGCAAATGAGGAGCTGGGGTTTGTTTTCTTTTTTTTTTTTTGACACTTTCCCTTTGATCCCTTTAACCAAAATGAGAAGACAAGTATTAACTTGTGAAGTTGCTATGACTAATAACCAGATTACATTAAAAAGTCATTTTCTGTTTGCATAGTAACATCAGCGTACACTGCAAAAGTCACAATTGTAAAATATATATTACTTAAAAATTAATTATTTGATATTTTTTAGAATTAACATAAAGACATTTCCTTTTAATGAACAGCCATTTAAATGATTAAAAGAGCACAAATAAAAAAAATTTTTTAATCCAGAAATGGTTCAAAAAACAAATATTTTAGAAATGCAGAATGACTTTAAGTCTCTGGGTACTGAAGACAATGTTATATTACTTTTTTTTAAAGCCCTTAAATGTATGACTATAATCAATATTTTCAACTTTATGTAAGTAGTGTTTTTTATGTAAGTAAAAAAAATATTGTTGACCAAAGCATGAAAAAATCTAATGGAAAATATTAGCAATAAATATCTTAAATGAAATGTAGTGATATCACTTTTTTCCCCACCCAATTTTTACATAACTGAAGATAAAAGGAACTGTATAATGAATATGTTTTCCAAACTAAAGATTTATTGGAAAACAAAAATAAGCAATTTACATTACATATATGAATTATTAACTTACTATCTGCACTGCTAACGGCTATGATAGCTGAAATGCTGAAAGTATGTTGAAACAAGTTAGCATTATTTAGGAGCAGCTCTGATCATCTCTGTACAAGTTAATATATTTCTTCTTACAGAAATATAATAACTTGCAAAATACCTCAATAAGACAGACACTTTAATAAATGTTATGATAAAGACATAAGACTGAGTCCTAAACCGTGTTTGCAAAAATGTGTGGAGTTGCAGTTGACTCTTAATACCACTATTATTACCAATAGCTTACATTACATTACAGTTGAAACTATAAGAAGTCACCATAAAGTGCTACTCAAGAGACACTGAACCCAGAAGTGCAGCAGTCCTCCAACTTCCTACTGTTGGCTTCATAATCCTTTTCACCTAAGCTCTCATAGCCGACATCATCATCATCACTCATTATTATCAGCCATAATCTGACAATAGAAAATATTCACCCCCTTGGATCAATCATAATCAGCAAAACTTGGCTTTATTCACAGTTTTTAACATTTTATTTATTTGTTTTACAAATTAAATAAATATAATGAATACATTTTATCACATATTTACAAGAATTAAGAAATTATGCTTTTCTTACATATGAAGTAACCAAATTAGCATCTCCAACGCTTCCAATTCCTAGACCAATCAAAATACTCAAAAGAATTTGTCAGTCAGCCAATCAGTAAAATATTGTCACAACTAAAAATGTCTTTGATTTGCTAACATCTGTGGTAAGATAAGAACATCAGTTTCATTACTATATTTTTTATATTTTAATTTCTTCAAATTCGATAAAATTTCAAAAGTAGCTTTTTGTAGGAGTCTTGTTATTATGCCAGTGTAAAAACAAATTTTGATAACCTAATGAAATTTTTGGTGCCCTCGTAGAGTGAGAAGTCCCTCTCTTCTGCCTCCTTCCTCTCTGTCGTCCCTCTGCGTTACATACCGGGTTTCCTCGTCTCAACTCAGTTCTGTTTCTCACCTTTTCTTCCCCAGGGGGATGCCAGGGCCCAGCTGGTGGCAGAGCGACTGGGTCTTGGACAAAACCTGGACCTGTCTGATACCATGGTCCAGCAGAAGCTGGACGAAATCAAGGAGCAGATCCGTCGTGAGATCCGCAAAGAGTTAAAGATCAAAGAAGGTGCAGAGAACCTGCGCAAGGTAACCCCCACAATATTACTTGCAAAAAAGTAATTTTACTTGATTGCAAACTTTAATCATTTCCAGTTTGTAGCTCTTTCTATTACTCTGACAAATTTACCACCCAAAAGAAGTAATAGTGCTCTTTTACTTTCTCATTCTTCCCACGTATCCTCAGGTCACCACAGACAAGAAGAGCCTGGCTTACGTGGACAATATGCTTAAAAAATCTAACAAGAAGGTGGAGGAGCTCCACCAGGAGCTGCAAGAACTAAACGCTCATATAGTGGTCAAAGATCCAGAAGAATTAGCAGGTAATTAGAACTGGACGACTGCATCGATTCATGAGCTAATTCTTCATTATCCAAGTTGTACCAGTAAAATATTTGTGACAAATTCTCGTCCCTGGTTTTTCCAAAGCTTTGACCGACTTATTTCTTTTTAAGAACTATAGTATAAGAAGATGCAACATCATAACTCAATGAAATACTTCAGTATTCCCTGTACCGAACTTGAAAATTGGACTTTATGTTGCTAACCTTAGCATTCACCAACAACTCCTTGGTGGAAGTGAGAGCTCTGTGCAACACAAATAATCACCCGACCCAAACATGGTGCGCTAAATAATTAAACATAATTTAACGAAGTTTTGAGGCAGATAATTTGCTCAACAAATTTTTATAATCGAGGTACTCCAATCATTTGAGGAATCATTGCAACCCTAGTTGTTATAGCAACCCTAGACATTTTAGGCATGTGCATTCGCTGATCAGAAAAAGATCAGCTGATCAGTAGCAGCCGATTACCAATCAATATCTCTTATAGCTATTCAAAATGTTTAGCTAAGCTTTACTGGTGAAAGAGCTATCTGTCCCGTCATCTACATCTACATTTCCTCTGAATGCCAGCCCATTCAGCTGTGCGTTTGCTGCATAGTTGTTTTAACTGTAACTACAAATATTGACAGTACAAACAATTTTGGGAGTGTTCTGTCAGAAGCCCTGTATAAACTTACACATGCTAATAGAGTGCACATCCAGTGTTTGGAGGTGACTCATTCCCCAGAGGCTGACAATGTTGCATTCCCACATTCCAGCGATAGCTACAATGAGCTGCCGATTGTTCCTCGCCGAGCCTGTTGAAAGCCTGCTCCTGTTCGTTTGTCAGCAACAATGGAATTTAGAGAGAGTTGAAGCACAACAGCTGGGAGCATTCAGGATTGCCTTTGTTACCGCCATTGTCTTGTGGAGTAGTTGTTGGCAGCTGTTGTTCTGATGGGTTCAGGAAGCAAATGGATGGCCTGTTGCCGTCACATTACCCTGGGTTCGGAAGTAGATTAAGGAAGACGTTTTAGTTTAGATTTATGTCCTGAGCGCGACCTGAAATTGGGGCCGGGTCGGGCCAGAATTATTTGCTTAATAGTCTGGTCAGGCTCAGACGTTAAAAATACCTGCAGTGCATACAACACAGAGAAAGCCAAAGGAAAATGCACAGTATTGTTGTGTTAATCTACTTATTGTAGTGTAAATGGAGGATATATGGTTTAATCTGTTGAGGAAATAAAGAAAGTAAGTAGGATGCAGAAGTTCATCAGATTGTAACAAGTGCAGCGCGCTGCAGGGGCATACAGCTCCACCTTGCTCCTTGCACCTTGCAGGCGAGATAGGATCCTATCGATCAATCATCCCAGACGATTTGCACTTAACTCATCATGTAGTTGCAACAAGCATCAAGATGGAGCCGGAAGATATATATATATATATATAGGTATCTAGGCACAGCCAAGATACTGCGCAGAACCTTCAAGCTCCCAGGCCTCTGGTAGAGGACCTGAGCTCAGAGGATGAAAGAGAGACCACCTGCGGAGGGTGAGAAGGGGATTATTATATATCAGTGACGTGCGGTGAGGTTCATTGCTGGTGAGGCACTGACTTACAACTTATATACTATGCATGTTATTGGACGTACGGAAATTTTGCTCAGGCATACAACGCTGAGGGGCAAAAAGACTAATCTTTTACATGTCATCCATAGCCGCGTTAACTCAGTGAAACTTAGTAATGCAGGTAGTGATTTCGTGCTATGATCCACTGCAAAGGGAAAGAGGTATTCGCCAAGCTACACGCAGACTCGTTGCCATAGCAACTGACAACAATTAATTCATCTAATTCTGCACAAAAATATCTGTTCATCCAAACCCAAGTCTATCCTTGGCATGTCTTTTCTACTCCGTTTAAGAATCATCAAACTGTCTCGAAGCAAAACTTTCTGTCCGGTGTTGGTCTTCCTT
>NW_015113591.1:63029-129487 GCF_001443285.1 Poecilia latipinna
GATGGATATATATATATATGTCGTCTATAGGCGCGTTAACTCAGCGAAACTTAGAAATGTAGGTATTAATTTCGTTCTATGATCCACAGCAATATATATATGTCCAAATGTGAATTAAAAGAAATTTTTTTTTTTTTTTTTTTTACAAAACTCTACTCTTTCTGAAACTCCACCTTCAGGAGGTCATCACAGCATGGTTCCTCTATTAACCCTTTAACAACGTTTTTACCAGCATTGCACTGAGAAGTAGCTCCTAGTTCAGTAGATATCCAGTTCAACCGGTTGTTTGAAATTGCTGTTGGTTAGTCTGAAGGAGCTCAGAGGGGAAGAGGGGCTCTAGGAGACAGAAGTTTGGAAATTGCACCTTGAAGGTAGAGCTAGGTCCAACCAGACTTTTTGCACAAGTGATTGGTTGCCACGGGAGATTATTTCTCAAACATGCATGAAAGAATCAAAACAACACTCCAGGTATGTTTTTGATGAGGGAATAACATTATAAAATGATGTAAAGCTAAACAAAATTCTTGGTTTTACATGATACTGCCACTTTACATGGTGAACTAAAACAAAAGCAGTAGAACCTTAATTGAAATATGTCAGGTTTACTTTGGGCTCAGGCCTCTAATCAAAGTTAATGAGTTGAATCTGATTGGCCTTGGACATAATGCCTATTAGGCCCAATCTAAATAATGTGTGTGTGTTTGAGGAGAGGAACCTTGTTGACGTCTGAATGGCTGTCTTAAGTAGGAACAAATTTAGCTTGACTCTGTGACCTCCTATCTGATGAACTTGGGCATTCTGGATAAGTGACGTGGCACCAGTGGAATGTTTCTGGCCATCACAGAGTGACCGAGGGAGGGCGTCTGAATGTTGCTGAGCTCCTCAGACCTGAAACCGCATCTGGAATCATGCTAGGCTCTGGAACGCGTGAGGAACATCACTCGCTTCTAGAATTAATAAAAATGACTTTCTCTGTTGACCAGAGTGTTCATTACTGAAGGGTCTCTGGCTTTTCTTCACCTCTCAGCTGAAGCCAGAAATAGACTGGCTGGGAAGCAGTGGCTTTGATAAAGAACCACCAATCAGGTTTCCCCAGTCACATCTGCTCTCTTTTCTAAGGGGAATTCCAACACTCAGAGCTGATCCACTCTCTAACCTTCAATCATATTTCATCTCCATGGAGACAAACCCAGCATGGTTTCAGGTCTGAGTTTCCCAGTGATGATGTCATTGCTTAGTGAACCGTATTAGTCATGTTTGCCTTCCTATCAGACGCAGGCCGGGTTAATATGTGGGAGGGTTCCCCTTTGTCAGTGGTCCAGCGGTGACATCAGCCCTGCAGCTATTCAGGAGCTCACTGTGTCGTTCCACGGCCCACTCTCTGGGTGGGGGTCACTGAATTCCTGGTGGGAAACGACCTGAGCCATACCACACCCCCCACAGAGAGAAGCAAGTCCCAATCGTAAACTGGACGGCAGACTCAGCTCTTCTACACGTGTTGTGGTGTGCCATCACCGCTGACATAACATGAGCTCACTGCTAACGCTGCTGTTACAGATGCACTGATTGATGATTTGTGGCCAGTTTCTGATTTCTGTAGTGTAATCTACAGAAAAGCATAAATCATTCCTAATGCTGCTAAAAATATTCCTTACATTAATGTGAAACAGCAACGTCATATTGTTGCATGAAGTTGAAACTTGAGAGATGTGACTGTGAGGTAAACTTTTGAATTTTTTTTAAAGAACAGCATTATGTAAAATCAGCTGTGTTAAGCTTTACATCATATTCTGATGTTATTCTCTCATCAAAAACATACCAGGAGTGTTGCCTTGATTCTTTGATAAATGTTTGAGGAAATCCTTTAATCTCGCATGGCAGTCATTCAGCTGTGCAAAAAGCCTGGTTGGACCTAATGCCGCCTTCAAGACGCAGCTGATCCACCATCACCCTCATTTCTCCCACCCAGCTCCTTCAGACTAGCCAGCAGCAATTAGCAAATACCTGGCAGGATTGTGCATCTGCTGAGTTTATTATATGAGCTACTTCTCAGTGCAATCCTGGTAAAAACCTTGTTCAACTTCCTGAAGGCACAATTTCAGTAAGACCAGGAGTTCTTAGAGACAGAGGCCCAATTTCAAGACATTAAATTACGAAGTCAAATTTCTTTTAAGTTATATTTGATATATGAATCATTTTTATAGCAACTGAAAATAACATAGTTACTTGATTGTGCTATAAAATGGCACTATGTGCCTAGAAAATGTATAATACTGTCCCTTTAAGTATTTTCAGCAAAAAAGTAACTGATTAATGATGCATTGTCTTGACAACATGGATTTTAGACACATTCAAACATTATTGTTACTTTTTATAAGTGTTTATTGGAAACACTAATTTATGACTCGATCTCTTTTCATGTTTAATTATTGTACATAGGCACATACATTTCTTTTTGAAAATGGAGTCAAAACATTCTAGCAAAATGTGATTTAAACCATTTTGATCTATTGTTTTACTTATTTCTTTTAGCAGCAATAAACTCATAACATATATTTTGATACATATTATTATTATTACTATTATTGTTAATAGTAATAATCATAATAATAGATAATACATCTGACAGAACATTCAATATATAGAATATTCACTGAACTCTGATTGCATGACATTCTGGGGGATACAGGCAGAGGAAGGACGTTAACCGCTCAACCTCTAAAGGCCAGCTAAGTTAGCTTGGTGGCATCAACTAACTCACTCTGTGATTACCTTGCAACAAGCTGTAGGATAACTTGTGCAGCAGCAGTTTCATGTTTTGCCACCGTGCCTCATAACTTCTTAAAAATAGGAAAACCAATGGCGAAAACTGGACAAAAAATGAAAGGTCACACCACCACTTTGCCAGTATTTCAGATATTTAAAACAAATAAAAACCTACCAATAATAATCAATATCAAGTGATATGAAACACTTATATCGTGATATGTTTTTCAGCCCTACTTTCTTTAACGAATACTCTATATTTACTGATTCCACACCAAACAGTGTTGGTGTGAGCATGATCTAGTCATGCTTACATATGTTGTGTTCACTGATGAGAAAAAGATCTGATTCCTGAGTTCATTTTTCAGTTCATTTCTACTTTCTATGCACCAAACATTTAGAATATTTATTTAGCTTTAGGCCCCTCTAACATCCCCAACTTACTTTCTAGTCTCTGTGTCCTCTTCTCCCGTTAAACAGAAAGCACCAATGCCAATCCTCCCCAGCCTATTAAAGGTCATTACGTGACTCATGTAGTATTTTGGTTGAATGAATCACGTGCTTCCATTCTGCTCTCATCCACAGGTGTTCAACAGAAAACATTACACAGTATTTACTGAAACACCCGAAGCATGAGTCATACATTTTCTTGTTTCTGTCAGCATCTTGGAGCTGTTTTTTTTTCTTTTTTTATCTTTTCTGTTTTCAGTGGAAATAGGTATATTTAGGAGATATTAAAGAACCCATTGATTTATCACTGTTATTTGTTCATATTTGCAGACATCAGGGCTCTGTCTGCATGTTCTCACCAAGCAGTGCGGATGCCTGCAAGCCTTTCAACAAACTGCATTAAAGGGCCAGTATGATGTAAAATCATTGTTTTTTTTAACTTTGCATCATGCAAATAACTATTTTTCCTCTCATCAAAAACATACCTGGAGTGTTGCCTTGATTCTTTCATGAATGGTTGAGCAATCCTTTAATCTCCAAGACAACAATTGAGTTGTGCAAAATGCCTGGCTGGACTTAGCTCCGCCTTCAAGGACCACGCTCTTCCTTGGAGCTGCAGTTTCTAAGCTTCCCAGCTTCTGCCTCACAGAGCAGCTCTTCCCCCACTCAGCTCCTTCAGACTAGCTAGTAGCAATTAGCAAACACCTGGTGGAACTGCTCATCTGCTGAGCTCATCATACATGCTTCTTCTCAGTTCAGTGCTGGTGAAAAGGTTCAAATTTCTGAAGGCAGAGTTTTAGAAAGAGCAGGAGTTTTTAAAGAGACAGAGGTCCAATTTTAAGGCATTCATTTACCAAGTCAAATTTCTTTTAAGTCATATTTGATATATGTAGCATTTTTATTAGAGGTGTGCCGATCGATCGGCCACTGATCATAATTGGTCGATTTCCGTGAAAAAGTGTATGATCGGTGATCGCCGATTACTGTTTCTTGTTACTAATCACCAAAACTGATCACCTGTATCTCACGTTGCAGCCTTCGTGTGCAGCTGATCTCCTCTTTCCTTCACACTGCACATCCGCACGGCAAAAAGTCCTGTAGTGTGGAACAATAATGCTCTGAGAGTGAATGGGGATGCTTGCATGTTGCGCACCTCGGGGGTGAAGCATGTCAAAATGTATCAACACAACAAATCTAATATGGCATTTAAAAAAACAAGCACTTGACAGAGTTTGGCTACATTGAGGCTCAATGCAGGAAAAAAAGGTCATCCAGAGCCAGATAGCAGGTAAAGCAGCGCACAACTACCAACACTTGGTATCGGAATCGGCAGCAAAAAACCTGATGTTCCTCATTTTTAAAGCAACTGAAAATAACATAGTTACTTGATTGTGCTCTAACATGACACTATGTACCTGGAAAATACATCATACTGGCTCTTTAAACTGCAAACAAAAGTAGATCATGAAGCATCAGTCATTTTGAACAACTTCATGGTTGCTATATTGTCAAAATCCCAGTAAGTCTCTGTACAGCTGACCGTATGTTTCACCCTTTTTTGTCTCTTTCTAGAGTGCCCTTTAACCCCCGATACTCCAAGCAGTGAAGCGAGAACGTGCACAAGCAACAGCCGCCTGGCAGCTTTAAAACGGCAGAATGACATCGAACTGAAGGTGAAACAGGGAGCCGAGAACATGATTCAGATGTACTCCAACGGCTCCTCCAAGGTGAGCACAGCACCAGAGGAGCAGGACTCACTCGACTTTCAGGTTTTTGCTGAGTCATGACAGGATGTCAGCGTGAGTGAGATTGAGACGTCACCATTGTTCTCATTCTGGCTAGTTGGAATAAGGTTACACTTTACGAAGTAATATCTGTCGCTGAGAGATTTCAGCTTCGTCAGAAGGGTTCTTACCCCAGCTGCTGTTTTAGCTGCCACTTTTAAAAAGGCTTGGAAAACTTGGGCACATGAAACACAAAGTTTGCCGAAGGTTGTCACTGGTGTCCAAACCTTTATCCCACTGGATAAAATCAGCAGTTTAGAGGTACTACAGGCATAAAATCAAAAAATTTTAAATATATTGAACACACACAAAAAAAGAATTTTATGTAAGAAAGTAGTCAAAAAAAAAGGTAAATCATAGGTCCAAAACATAAAAAGAGGTTCTGTTTTTTGCCCTTAGAAAAAAGATATAGTCTGTCAATTTTTGGGGGCTGATTGGTCCAGTTTGTCTTTCTTGTTCAATTCTGATGAACATTATCAGGATATGGGGCACTCTGCTTTGGAATGAGCCTCTGGTTGTCACAGGAAAGCAAAAACAGACAGATGAGGCACCTGGTGAAGGCGGGGCCATCAGTGACAGAAACATAAGCTGGTAAATTTAACTCATGATGCCCCCTGAACTTTTAAATGATAGATCTGTCTCTCCAATATGTTTCAGCCACTTAAGGAAGAGCTCAGAGTTTGAACTGAAAGCAGAAACTCTTAAATGTGACTTGAAACCCAGTCTGTGACATGGCAGCTTGTTCAGGGGGAACGTGAGAAGGCGCTGACACATACTGTGCTACACACACACAGCTGTTTGTTTCCAAAGCTGGATTGTCTCTTTCCCTGCACAGAGGGAGGACAGACTATTATTTAGGAGGGAGGTGTGTAGCATGAGGCTTCAGGTAATAACAGCGGGAGCACTCACAACGTCTCGTGTTCATCAGAACTGCTGTCTGATGTTTAACTGTAAAACATCACCCCTGTATTATGGATCGTTTCTTATTTTACTCGGTTTTTCTAAAAAGTGTTAATTTGCCTTTGATTGAATTTGATTGCTCCTTTGATGTAATACAGAGATTCACCCAGAAAATGTTCACCTTTGTATTTCATTAGTGACGCCACCGACACTCTTCATTGTAAAAGTTATTGAGGAAAGTCCACACTATTTCTGATCTCAATGAGGAAGATGGGGGAAGCTTTTTTTTTTTTTTTTTTTTTGTTCAGTGGTAAAAAAAAAAAAAAGAAGAAAAAGGAAACTGGTGTGCATCTTATTTTTGACCAAGTTGTTCTCCAAATTAATCATTATTGTTGTCCACATTAGAGCTTAAGCAATGAATCAAATTTATCATGATTAGTCAATTATTGAAATAATTGCCAGCTAATTTAATCAGCAGTAATTAAAACTAAATTGTAAAAAAAACAAAAAAAACAAAAAAACAACATTCATTTAGCACTCAAGATAAAAATAAAAACTTCTTTGTCAAATTCTTAGAAAACCCCCGCTTGCTACAAATGTTCACACAAATAATCATTTCATTTTAGGGAACTATATGTTTATTTTCTTATTTAACAAAAGGAAATGAGTTAGTTTTACATTTTTATGGATTTTTAATATTGTACACAATAGGCTGAAATGGTTAAATTAAAAATCTGGAGAACTTGCCAATTTTTTATCCAATAAATCAATTAAACGTTAGAATATAACTGTTGGCTCGTCCACATGAACGTTGTTTTCAAACAAGAGGAACATTTGTCGGCCTGCAGGTCATAACCAGGCCTTAGTATTGTTACCGGACTCCCAGCGTCTGTTTGGGGGGTATCTCTCTGTGTGTGTGTGTGTGTGTGTGTGTGTGTGTGTGTGTGTGTGTGTGTGTGTGTGTGTGTATTTGCATGCATGAGAGGAACAGCAAATAGGAGGAACTCCACAATAGGATTCTGCTTTGTTTGCAGTGAACACAGTTTTCCATGTGGTCAGTTGTACCACAAGTCCAATTAAGGGCACAAGCTGAGGTTGTGGCACCAAATCTGGTCTCCCTCTGCAGGTGGTCAGATGGTTTATGACGTCAGTAAATAACAGGGCTAGAGGTCGGGGGCCATGTGACGTCCACGCTTTTCCTCAAACCACAAAATATGAATTTAACTCTGTTGTTCATGACAAACACTTTCTAATGTAGATTTTTCTTTTTGTTTTTCACCACCAGGACCGCAAGTTACTGGCCGCCGCTCAGCAGATGCTTCAGGACAGCAAGACGAAGATAGAGTTCATCAGAATGCAGATCCTGAAGGCCAGTCAAGCCACGGAGCTGAGCTTTGAGAGCAATGACCTGATGGGTGAGCTGCCACACCCATTTACTGACCAGGGCTACACAACTACAGATAATTTAGCCTGTTCGCCAATCCTTGGTTGATTTGACACAAGTTTTTACTTATGGAATAGAGCTGTTTCATAATGACAGTGCTTTGTTTCATACCTGCTTTTAAAGACGATGATGTAATGATCTGTATTCTGTTGTAGTGAAGTTTGCACGGTTTAAAGTTCTTAGAACTCAAAGGAGGTAGAAGCGCCAGAGTAATGGTGCGCTTCCCCTCCCTCACCTGTTGCTGCACACCACCAATGTTTACTTGAAAGTAGGTATAGTTTAGCTCCCTCCATCCATTTTTTTACACCTTTGTTCCTAGTGGGGTCAGGAGGGGTGCTGGTGACTATCTTCAGCAAGACGTTTCAGGGAAGAAGCTGGGTCACCCTGGACAGGTTGCCAGTCCATCGCAGACAACACAGCTCCAATTTTCTCAATTTTGGAAATCAGCAATCGGCCAATGCTTAATGAGAAATCAATCTTACTTCTAATTTCATCTACCTCAGCAAAGGGCTGAAAATCAGCTGCTGTCCTCTTTTACTTTGTGGTGAGAGAGAGAGCTGACTGTTAGCCCCATCCACCAGGTCACATCTGCATGTGTGCGGTTAACATTATTCAGCGTAATGTTAACTTAGCAACTGTGTTGCTATATTTGGCGACAAAAGCAACAAAAACATCTGAATCATCAAGTCAGGCTTTTTAAATATCTGTGATTTGTCAGAATGTTTCAACTGTACTTGAAAACTCTTGCAAATTCTTCCTTCTGTTTTAAGCCTGTCGTATCAAGTAATAAGTCAATTAATCGCATAATAAACTACAACAAATTCAATAATTTGTATGATCTATCATTGTTCTCTTCTTTTTCTTTCTGTCTTCTGCCTGGTACTTTGGTCTCAACTAAGGACAGTTTTGTTTGCAGAGACTCCATAATTCGTTTTGTTTGNTGTTTCTGNTGTTTCATTATTTTGGATATTTAAAACCCTTTCTAGGTCCAGTGTGAGATGTTCATTAGAATTTAAAGACTATTGATCTCTGAGAATGTGTTCTTGAGTTATTATGCCATTACCATTACATTTCTAGAAAATTGTCTCAAAACAACAAAATTATAATTTATTGCAATAACTTCTGGGACAATTTATCGTCAGGCTGAACTTGTTTTCATGACAGACCTACTCTGTTTGTCTGCTTTAATCCAAGCTTCAAAATCTAAATATTTTTAGATTTATATGTGAAAAAAGGCATCGTTAGAGATTTAATAATCAGCAAGTTTTATTATTTCAAGACTTTATATTGCTTTTTTCTTTGATTTAAATAAAAACAGCTTGATCATGTTTATAAAATGTTATGTAAGAACTGTAAAGCTTATTATTTTTACTTTTCCATAAGACATAGAAAAATGGAATATGATGCTATTAAAATTACTGTACAAAACTCTACATGTGGGATATGAGTTACGCCTATAAGAGGTTGTTTTGTTGTTTCCATCCTGAAGTTACTAACAGCTGTGTGCTGGTTTGTTCTCTGACTAGCTGACAAGTCCATCATCAGTCCTCTGGACCTGCGGGTGGAGGAGCTGTGTCACCATGCCAGGATAGAGTCTGCAGTGGCAGAGGGAGCCAAGAACGTCATGAAGCTGCTGGGCTCCGGAAAAGTCACAGAAAAGAAAGCTCACTCAGAGGCAAGACTGTTTTAGTGTAAACTATAACATTCAAAGCAACTCTTCTCGACTTGCATACCTGCGTCTTACGGTTTTAATTGGCTGCTCTCTTCCAGGCGCAGGCTCGCTTTACCGAGTCCAGCCAGAAGCTGGACCTGTTGCGTTACTCATTAGAGGAGCGCCTTAGCGAGTTGCCAAAAAACCACCCTCGCAGCAGCGCCATCGTAGAGGAGCTGTCTCTGCTGTCCTCCCCCGCCCTCAGCCCCAGGTCCAGCATCATCTCCACACAGAACCAGTACAGCACTGTCACCAAGCCCGCAGCGCTCACAGGTAACACACACACAGCTTGGCTGCACATCAGAAACCCACAACCGTACAGTGATTTGTTAATGCAGATCTTGGATGATAGTGTGACGTCACCCTCCTGACTTGGCTGATGTTGTTCCAGATGGGTTATAAAATGCAACATTACTGTTTACATCAACACAGTGCAATGTTACATTAGCGAACCTGTTAGTCTTGTAAAGCCATGCCCGTATTTTAGTGTTTCCTCTCTGCCTGTGCAGACACACCCCTCCACCTGTGTGCCTGAACAAGCTGTAGACTCGCCCACAGCCTGGCTGCACTGGGACCGGCCTAGTCAAAACACCTCACAAAACCAGCTCATGTTTGGGCCAAAGATATATACACATGCATCTTCTTCACAGCATGGTTAGCGCAAATATAAGAAAATACAAACCTCTAAAAGCACAATTCAGATTTTGCAATCGAGGTTTTAGAGGTTTGCATTGAGTGTGGGTGAGCAGTGAGACTTTTATACTTGATAATTCTGCACCCGAAGAAGCCAGATGTGGTAGAACTAGACGTAAACAATGGCTAGAAATTATTATTATGAAACTAGAAATGCACAAATCAGATATTAGTATCTGTATTGGTCCTGATATTGAAAACAGATCTAGATCAGGTATCCATCACAATGCACCTGATCCATAAGGGCAGATCTATTCAGTCTAATTTTATGCTTTGTGCTCTGAGTGACATCATGTTTTATTTATTTTACATTATATTTAGAATTCCTAAATTGCACTTTCTAAATCATTGAAAGAAGATTTGTTGCAATTTATTTTTACATGTTTGATCAATCCAACTTTTTTTTTGTCAGTTTCAGTTTCTTTAACATTTATTTTACACTGACTATCTTAGTTCTAATTGCACTGACTGAAAACATGAAGGTTGTTTTTATATGTTTGACCAAGCTATTGTTGTGTTTAGTTGTGCTGTATTGGTGGAGAGTTAACAACTACATTTTTAATGCAGTACTGTGCATTAATTATGTCTGTTTAAAACAAAAATAAATGTTTTAAGTCAGTTCAGCTGCTTTTCTGTGTCGGCCGATATAAACCTCAGATATCTGAATCGGTATCGGAAGTGAAAGTGGATCAGTACATACATGAAACTATAAAAGAAGTCTTCTGGTTCTGACTACGCAACAGGTTTCTCTGTAGAAGCTGCAGCTAATATTCTTTTAATTGTGTGTTTTTTTAAATTTGCCTCCTCCATCTTATGAACTTGTCACAATCATGTCTGTTTCCTGAATAACTTTAAATGTGATCCATAGATGGTGGTGTTTTGTTATTACTTCTATAACAATCTCACTGCAGTGTGTCGTTTACTTTCTTCTTCTGTGAATGTGGGTCACTTTGGAGTTATGAACCATTCACAACAGAACTCTGATTTCAGTCACTTTTAATTAGTTCTATGAACAACCACCAAAAAATAAAAGAGAGGAAAAAGCTGCTGTGTGAAGGGAGGCAAAGTTGGAACAATGACGCATAGCAACAGTTACTACTTAGCTCTCAGTATCACTAAATAACCTTGGATGAATCTTTTTGAATTAGGTGAGAAAACAAACAGGAGTGTTTAATTATTTTACATAAAGTAATCCATAAATATTATGCTTCATGGTGAGGAATAACATGCATCGTGCTTCATGTTTCCTTGCAGTAGAAGATAATCTCAGGCTTGCACTAATAGTTGGATTAGTCATTCTGCTTTCCTCAGGCACAGCTATCTATCAATCAGATGTTTATTGGCTGATAGGACAAAGTTAGATTTAATACAGTTTGTTACAGTAATCATCTGTTTGAGGACGAGTGGGCTTCTCTTTAAAGCTGATGCTAATGCATATAAATGTGGGATTTATTTAATTCTGCTGAGGTATCAGGCTTTGGCTGGATTAAGCTCTCGTAAGCAGGGCTTAAAACTAAAACTGAGATTCAGTTAGACGCCGTAGGTCTGGTGTGTGTTTTATTTTATTTTAGTCAACAGTCGCTCATAGAGTCGGTTTGTTGGCTTCCTCTAATAAAATTTAATTACTACTTGTTGTGAATTGGTAGAACCTGAATGTGATACTAGTCCACATGCAAGACTAGACTAGTCTAACTCATTAAACGAGTCATATTTGCATTTCTGCTGCAGCTGCAGTATAAAAAGACGGTCTGACTGTGTTTGGAGTAACCTTCCACACACTGACTGGTTCGTTACTTTCGTCCTCAGGCACGTTAGATGTCAGACTCATGGGCTGCCAGGACCTTCTGGAAAATGTCCCCGGCCGTTCCAAGGCGGCCCCCAGCCCGCTGCCTGGCTGGAGCCCCAGCGAGACGCGCTCATCTTTCATTAGCCGAGCCAACAGGAACCGAGGCGTGAGCTCCAGGAACCTCACAAAGAGTGAGGAGCTCTCCAGTAAGTACACCTCACCTCCCTCTGACTCTGTTGGCATGGAAACTGAAGAACCAGGGGAGCTTTCTGGGGCCATTCTCGCACATTTTCACAAGAGGTTTCTTAACTTCCTGTTCCCTTTTTATGTACAACGCTGGTTTTTATGTGCACGTCTAGTAAATGTTTGAAACCTGGTTTGTTTATGTTGATTATGTCCCCAAACGCTGAGTGAGTCCAGCAGGTGTCCAACATATCACCAATCCCAGATTTGTTTTATAGTGTTTTAAAGCTGCAGCATGTAACTTTTATTAAAAATGTTGTATGTCACTAATATGACAGTAGAATATGAGACAGATAACCTGTCAAAGATGGAGCTTCTTCGCCTCGTCCTTTTTCTACTATTGTGGTCTGCAGAAATGTGCAGATCGCAATAGTTGGCCAGAAACAACCAATCAGATCCAGGAGAACAGTCTTAGCACTATCAGTCAACCTCATGTGTGTGCTACTCAATGTGCTAACACACACACACACACACACACACACACACACACACACACACACACACACACACACACACAAATGTTCCAGGGTAAATTAATGTTCTGAGAAATTAATGTGTGTGGTTAACAATAATCACCCCACTGTTGCCAATTTAGCAAATTTATTGTAATATTTAGTGACTTTTCAGACAAAAGAAACTATGTTGGCTAAAATCTGAATCAGCAGGTCAGGCTTTTTAAAGATCGATAATTGGTGCACCCCTAGTAAAACACCTTATAGCTATTCTAAAAAAAAAAAAAGTCTGATTATTTACAAAGAAAATGACATTAAGCAGTTTGTATAATGAGTTAATAATAAACCCCCCAAAAATGACAACTGTGGTCTTATTAGAAACAACCTGACAGCTCACTGTGTTTTCTCCAGATGAGATCAGCGCCGTCCTGAAGCTGGACAACACAGTGGTCGGACAGACGAGCTGGAAGCCCGTCAGTAACCAGGCCTGGGACCAGAAGTTTACACTGGAGCTGGATCGGGTAACACACATCTGCCTTTGATCTCCACCTGCGCTGCCAGCTGGGCCGTTCTGCTCCAAGTAAATGTTTGCTGCTGCTGCTGCTGACCCGATTCTGTCCCGCAGTCTCGAGAGTTGGAGATCTCTGTGTACTGGCGGGACTGGCGTTCCCTCTGCGCTGTCAAGTTCCTGAGGCTGGAGGACTTCCTGGACAACCAGCGTCATGGAATGTGTCTGTACCTGGAGCCACAGGGGATGCTGTTTGCTGAGGTAGGTCCAGCCACACACACCAAGTACTTCAAGCCCATAAAAGGATGATAAGTGTTTCTATATTCATAATCTGCTGTAGGAATAACACAGCTTTGGTGTCACAGTGAACACCAAAGCTGTGTTGTTTTTTTAGCTATTCTAACTATCTTTTTCTCTTGTTTTGTTTTAAGGTAACATTTTTCAATCCTGTTATTGAGAGAAGACCAAAGCTGCAAAGACAAAAAAAGATTTTCTCTAAACAACAAGGTGAGGTGTTGCTGCTACATCAGTGTTTTACGGTGGACTGTGGTGGAAGTTTGATTTTTTTATTTTTAATGAATGATGCTACATGAAATACTAAAGCTATATGAAGCTAATTATTTTATTTAGCTTAACTTATTAAAATTGACCCTCCCAAGGAGACGGGGTCCATTAGACCCTACTGTTTTTTAGTCTGTGCACGGTCAAGCGGGGTTGCACTGATCCTACGTACGCTTTTACATGTTTTTTTGTGTGTGTGGTTTCGGGAACTGATGGTCTGATGGAACAAGCCTAGCCTTCCTCGCTGTCCAACCGTAACTTTTGCTGAATGACACACTAAGATTTCAGGAGGGTTGAAAAACATTTTTGTTTTTGTTTTTAGGTCTTAAAATAAGACCTAAAAACTAAAAGAATGAACATAATTTTTCAATGGAACATAAAATCTTTAAAATCACATGAAAACAAGCAGCATTTTTTTTATTACTGTTGTAGTTTAAAACACTAATATTTTAGTGTTTTAGACCAAAGTTAATAAGAGCCACAGGCTGCAGAGCCCTCATTTAGAGAAATGAAACCGCCTTACTTAAAATAATTTTTTTTAAATTAGCTGATCTGAAATGTTGTTTCCTTTTTGCCTTTGATTCACACAGCCCATGCTTTCCGTCATATTCCTCGTTTTGTTTCCCTCTCATTTGTTCTCATCAGGTAAGACCTTCCCACGAGCCCCCCAGATGAACATCAACATCGCCACCTGGGGGCGGCTGGTGAGAAGAGCCATACCCAATCTCAGCACCAACTCTTTCAGCCCCCAAGCTCCTGAGATGGGCCATGGCAGCGTTCCTGGTTCCCCCACACCCAGCAGGTGAACCAGCACATCATTCTGGGCTGTATATGTTGCTTTTGAACTGTTTTTTTCTTTTGTTTGGGGGCGAGAAGTCAAATTTATGCACAAAGATGTCTTTTGTATTTTAAAACTTGGTCAAATGTTCTTTAGTGTATGTATTTTTTGAAGTTACCAGCACACTTCTGGTATAATTCTACCTGTGTGTCTAAGCATTCTGGCCGATCACCAATCTTTAAAACCGATTTAGGCTGATACCAAATTTTCTTTTTTTCTCTCTTTTTTTTCCTTTTTTTTTTTTTTTAATCTCTTCATAGAGCTACAAAGTTGCAAGTTGACCTGGTGGGCAGGGCTAATAGTCAGCTCTCACATAGCAGAAAGACAAAGAGGACAGTGACTGATTTTCAGATCACTGATCTAACAAAATAAAGGAAGTTGGGTCAGATTTATTGGTGTACTCCTTCTATCTAACTGTGACTGTAAGGTGAAGCTGAATAATTTGAGGGTTCTTCTGTTGTCTCTTAAAAGATGTAAAATAAAACTCCCCCTCCTCTGCTCCACTCACAGCGATCCACTGGTGACCAAGCTGGATTTCGACAAAGAACCCACACCAGGACCCAAACACTACGCAGCACCTGATGATGTCAGAGAACCACCTGTACAGAACAAGATGCCCAACAAGCAGGAAGTGGAGGTGGGATTCTGTCACAGGAGCAGCACGGTATCTGTGATGACGCTCCACCCAACACATGTCATTACCTGTGTGTGTCTGCAGGACGCACTGAGTGAATTCAACTTCCTGAATAAGAGAATCAGCACGGTTCTGGAACCAGACGCTGACGGGGTTCTGGAGCCAGAGTTCCAGCATCCCAACCTGGAGCTCACTTCCATCCAGAAGGACTCAGAGATAAGGTAGGACCGACTGGTCTTTATCTTTGTCAGACGCTCACAATTTTACTGTTTTGGATTCTACATCTGTGACATATCCACTGGTTTTTATTTGTGTAAATGCTGCCCCCTGGCATCCGTAGCCAACATTGCATCCATTTATCTCTCTTCAAGGGAAGAAGAGCAGTTCCACTTCAGTCTCCAAGATTTTAAATGTGTGGCTGTTCTTGGACGTGGTCACTTTGGAAAGGTAAGTTCTTCTGGTTGTTTTCTCACAGACATGCTCCTTTCAAACATTATTTTTTCTCCCAGATTGCCATATTTGGGTCATGCCTTTCCGATAGATTTAAATAAACTCACCGATTTCCTATTCATTTTTGTTCTTCAGGTGCTGTTATCAGAATACAAAAGCACAGGCGAGATGTTTGCCATTAAAGCTTTGAAGAAAGGAGACATTGTGGCTCGAGATGAGGTGGACAGGTAAGCAGTTATAACTGTCCTCAGACTGGACGCACGCACTAAGCATAATGCCAGACTCTAAGGTTAAGGATTCTTGTCATTAATCTCAAGCTACAACTTGTGAATGAATCAGTCAATTTGATTTGTATATCACATTCCATCAACAAGGCCATTCAAAGTTCTTTACATCATAAAAACATCAGACAGACACCAACTTGAGAACAAACAATACAGTTTGTTAAGTGTCATCATCAAAAACAGTCATGTCCATCATATGTTGGTGTATGAACTCACTTCCCAGATTTTTAAGCCAACAACTGTTAAACTTAGACAACTCCTGCTTCTTTTTAATACTGGTTCTACTTTGATTATTATTATTTTTATTACTATGATTATTAAACAATTTTGGCTCATCTTTAAGGCTCATCTCTAAATATTTTTGTTTTTACAAATGGAATAATTGTTTAATCAATCTCAAATTGTGCTATAAAAATGGCACACATAAATGTTTTATTCTAAGTGTAAAATAATTCAGCTGAACTCTAATATGAGACATTTTGTAACTAGAGATGTTGAAATGAAATCTCAACTCCTTCAAAATGCTGAACTGGCCCTTTAAATGAGTGCCAAATGGCAGGCGCCTCAGACATACTTTGTAGTTTTGTGTATATGAACACACGAGGTTAGCATCATGCTAGCCCTGATGCTAACTCCATTGAAGTCCTGCCTGTTGCTGAAGTCCAGCCGTCTCTGTCTCTGTCTTCCAGTCTGATGTGTGAGAAGAGGATTTTTGAGACGGTCAACAGCGTCCGCCACCCCTTCCTGGTCAACTTGTTTGCGTGTTTCCAGACGTCGGAGCACGTCTGCTTTGTAATGGAGTACGCAGCGGGAGGCGACCTGATGATGCACATCCACGCCGACGTGTTCTCTGAGCCCCGGGCCGTGTGAGTGGCGCCGCAGCTTCCTGTTGGTCACACACACACATTCTGAACGCCACTGGCGACATTTTTGGTATTGAGCTGAATTGACTGAAAATGTTCTTTTTTTTTAACAGACGTAAATGCACTGAGTTACAAATGAATCTGATAACTCTGCACCTGTACAAACACTTAAATGCACCAACAGCTTTACAAGCTCGGTCAAATATGTAAAACATCTTTCATTTGTCAGTGCAATTAGGAGTAGAACAGTCAATATAAAAATAAATAATAAAGAGATTGAAACTGACAAAAACAACAGGTTGACTACCCTGGTCAAACATATAAAAAATAAACTGCAGCAAACCTCCTTTAAAAGGTTCAGAAAGTGAAATTAGGAATTCTAAATATAATTTAACAATGAATGAAGCATGATGTTGCTCAGAGCATAGCACAGACTAAATAGATCTGCCCTTATGGATTAGGAACATTGTCACTCATACAACCACAACATGGCCTCGGTGACGGCCATGTTCTTATTGCCATTCTGTCCTCTTGTGGATTTATGCAGCGTGTGTCGTTCTGGGATTACAGTTTTTACACGACCACAAGATAGTGTACCGATCTAGAATTTGTTTCAGTATTATCCCTTAAATGGGATAATATCTGTATCCCGTCAGTGTCCAGGAGCAGGTAGTCCAGCTCCTGGACACTGTATCCCATCTCCAGGTTACAGATGTTAAAATCTGATCGGTGCATCTCTAGCTTTCATCCAGCTTGAGGAGTTTCCCTGTCACCATCACAACCACAACTAGTGTGAAAACCATTTGATTTGATGCTCAAACTATTTTCTCTGTTTCTTTGCTCTCCTCAGTGACGGCCATGTTCTTATTGCCATTCTGTCCTCTTGCAGATTTTATGCAGCGTGTGTCGTTCTGGGATTACAGTTTTTACACGACCACAAGATAGTGTACAGGTACGTTCCTCTGGGAAACAAATCCAAGGGATTTTTTCACTGGTTTATAGTGAAATAAATCCCTGGACAAAATCAAAAACAGCTTTGTTTTTGATTTGTTTTTGATGGTTCAGTTCCACATAGGAAAACTGAAGTAGGTCAAGCTAGTTTTAACTAGACGTATATATGTGACCTTTCACTTCTCATCTCATTTTTAAAAAAAATTTTAAAAACTGGCTCTTTGAAAGCCAAAAATGTCAGCATTTAGTAAAACATAGAGATCTTAAGGTGATTTATGTATTTTTTATTCTGTAGTTTTATTTAGTGTTTTTTATCCTTTTGCCAACAGGAATAGAGATGGAAATGAGCCACCTCATGTATTTACATGTACATGTTCACTAATATGTTTTTAAAAATAAACTTGAACTCTGGAATATATATATATATATATATATATATATATATATATATATATATATATATATATATATATATATATATATATATATATATATATATATATATAACGGGAAGTGTGTGTGTGACCCTCAGAGACCTGAAGCTGGACAACCTGCTTCTGGACACAGAGGGATATGTGAAGATCGCTGACTTTGGCCTTTGCAAAGAAGGTAAGATGACCGATTGCATGAACACTACGATAAAATGCTCCTGCTTGATCCGGTCCGGTCAGCACAGCGCTCTGTGAAGTGGCGTTGGTTCTGATCAGTGCGTCCTGCTCTCAGGAATGGGCTTCAGGGATCGCACCAGCACCTTCTGCGGCACGCCGGAGTTCCTGGCCCCTGAGGTTTTAACGGAGACGTCGTACACCCGCGCCGTGGACTGGTGGGGGCTGGGCGTGCTCATCTTCGAGATGCTGGTGGGAGAGGTGAGCCGCCATCTCCGGGTAGATTACTGCGAGCAAGGCAGGGCTTCCTGTAACCGTCTGTGTTTGTGTCCAGTCACCGTTTCCCGGCGATGACGAGGAGGAGGTGTTCGACAGCATCGTGAACGATGAAGTCCGCTATCCACGCTTCCTCTCCACCGAGGCCATCTCCATCATGAGGAGGGTGTGTGTCAGGATGAGTCCACACTAATGAGTCACATTAATCTGTGTCCCAGTATAACGCACCGAGGTCAGCGGTTGGAACCTGATAAAATGTCAAAAGGTTCAGGAAGTATCAATGTTTTTGAAAGGCACTGAAACATCATAAGTCCAAACGCCCTCTAGTGGCTACTGAGATAATTGAGTACAGTGTCTGTCTGAACCAAATCGTTTCCCCCCTGATACAATGTTTTATAACTAGCTCTAATAAAAAACCTTTAAATAATTTAAAAATCCAAATAAGATCCATGATATACATTAAGTTAAGCTGATATATTTTTTGAGGTGTTCCACTGAGTCATCTTTTCTTTCTTCACAGCTTTTGAGGAGGAGCCCGGAGCGCCGTCTGGGAGCAGGAGAAAGAGATGCAGAGGAAGTTAAGAAACATCTATTCTTCAGGGTAAGAGGGGAAGAAAAACCCAGGCGTTCTTTATTAAAATGGTGCGCAACCAGAATGCTAAGTGTGTGTGTGTGTGTGTGTGTGTGTGTGTGTGTGTGTGTGTGTGTGTGTGTGTGTGTGTGTGTGTGTGTGTGTGTGTGTCGGTAGAACTTGGACTGGGACGGTTTGCTGGCCAAGAAGGTGAAGCCGCCGTTCGTGCCGACCATCCAGGGTGCCAACGACGTCAGCAACTTCGACGATGAATTTACCTCAGAGGCTCCGATTTTAACCCCCCCCAGAGAACCCCGAGTCCTGAG
This sequence comes from Poecilia latipinna, assembly GCF_001443285.1. Taxonomy (NCBI): domain Eukaryota; kingdom Metazoa; phylum Chordata; class Actinopteri; order Cyprinodontiformes; family Poeciliidae; genus Poecilia; species Poecilia latipinna. Next base: position 82,126 of record NW_015113591.1, read on the forward strand.
CTCCGAGGAGCAGAACCTGTTTTCTGACTTTGATTACATCGCTGACTGGTGTTAGCTCCACCTTCAAAGACACACACACACACACACACACACACACACACACACACACACACTGTGAACTAAACAGCTCAGTGATGACTGGAGCTCACTTTTTATAAACAATCTTTTCTTCCTTCCTCCCTGCCCAAAATGTTGAGAGAACAAACTGTGCCATTGAGAAGAAAATCTAGATGACCTCTACAAGGACCTCAGATGTTTTGTTTGTTTGTTTTTTAATCCAGATGAGATTGTTGTTGTTTTCTTTTAATTGAATGGAATTGTGTTGGATGGAAAATGGAGGGAGATCCTGCACAGATCGCCGCCGTGTCCGTTGACTGACCACTGAGAATGTTTTCCATACGGACTGAGAAGACGGCACCATTACAATCACATTATTCGGTGTTGCTGTCTTCAGATTTTTTAAAAGAAAAAAAAAATGTGTACAGATTATATTCAGTCACATATTTGATGTGTATTGATGTGTATCCCTCAGCTTGGATCATTTCTGGACCTGGTGTTCAGTGAAGGCTTGGTCACTGAACGGTCAGCTACAGCTAACATCTTGACTACTACAGCAGTTTCCTGACTTGAAAAAAAAAAAAGTTTCCCCTCTGGCGAGCAGTTCAACCAGTCACTTCTAGAGAAAAAATCCAAGATGTTTTCTTTTAAAATGCTTTAAAATAGACTAGATAGAAGCATGACATTGCAATGCCTTATAGAAATGCCCACAAGGGTACAACAGCATATTGGGGCCATTGTAGATAAGGAAAAAAAAAAGTCAGAATTTTTTAGATTAATCTCAGAATTTTTCTTGTCAAAGCTTCTCGTTTCTGAGTTTGAGAAGTCAAAATGTTCTAGGAAAAAAAAAAACTAAAATTTTGAGATGAATTTCAGAATTTTTCTAGAAGAAACTTTGATATTTTTTTTTATAAATTTCAAAGAAAAATTGTATAAATTAATCTCAAAATTTGAGCAGATGTTTGACTTTTTAATATCAGAAATTTCAAATTATTTTTCTAGAAAATTTCTGAGATTAAAAAAAAAATTCTGATTTTTTTTGACAGAAACTTCCTTTTTTTTGTTCTACAATAACCCTGATGTGCCGTCCTGTTGGTGGCGTCAGCGCAGCTATGGAGTTGGAAATTGAGCTGAACTCAATCCTTAGCTGCTAGAATGTTCTATTGTCCCCAGCCAGTTGTGATGGACAGAACTTTGACTAAAGATACCTCAGTAAAATCAGCACACCAAAACTGATGAGTTTATTTTCATTTTTCAGGTAAAACACTACATCTAGTTTTTAATGTTAAAACGCCATTAAAGCACGTGCTTCCTCCTTAAATCTGATTGGATGTTTTCAGCTGACTTCCTGTCAGTGTGCATGTTAAATATGACTGATTCAATATTTCAGACCTGCTTATGAATCACTACAGAGGGGCAGGAGGTATATTATATGCATACTGTATGTACACAGGTAAGCTGAAAGCACTAATTTTATCAATAGTTTATCTACATTTCTTAATTATGGAAATAGATTGTACAAAGTGTTTGTTTTTGTTGTTTTTTAAATGTGCTTGTGCATGTTTTTTCCTGAACAGACATAAACTGAATGGATGGTACAAATTACCCAAATCACAACTGTTCTCATTCATCCTGGTGTATAATGTTAAAAAAAGGCATCTTTGCAGTCACTGTTACCTATCATGAATGCACAGATTAAACATTTGTAATATTGGCTTATTTTTATTTCACTGCTGAAACATCCTGGCTTAATGGAGCTACTGAAATACAGTAGGCTTCATCTAATGCAAGTCAAATTTAAGATAAAAAAAAAACTACATAAAAATTTACAATCAGCCAGCTGATTGTAAATATTTTTAACAAGCAAGCTCGTATTAGTTTAGTAATAGTTGCAAAATATTTTCACGCAGCTGATTTCATCTTTGTGAAGTCTCATACCTTCCTACAGCCAGCTGACTAGCAGTGTGCAGCAACATGTGAAGGTTTTAATTCAAGCCATGAGCTGATTAATTGAAAATGTTTTATTTTTTTTAAATTACTTGGAACAATTCAAACAAAATAGAACCTGGCAAATTTTTCTACAAAACAAATGCTTTGTGTATACAATATGAAAAGAGCCTAAAATTGCAAAGCGTCAAGTTAACGTTTTCCCGCTTGGACATATATACATGGTACAGTATATACAGTCAAATGAAATACTGCAAGTACAGTCTGCAAGCTGTTTATTCAAGCTCTGGAATGTGTGTCTGCTGTATTCCTGTCACAGTGCCTCCATGAAGGCTGCTTGTTTGGAGCACGACCAAAGAATATTCAAACTCTAAACCAACAGAAAAATGTACAGCAGAGAAACTTCAGCAATGAGTAGGCAGAGTCTAGTTCACAGTTGAGGCAGTTTATCAACAGGCGTGTCAAACTTAAAGTCTGGAGGGAAAAGTTCTGCTGCACGTGGATAGATGAGTCGGTAGGACTGTCTGATGGTGACGTCGGCAACGCCAGCGATATCGCCGATTTCTGAGGGGAAAAAACAAGCAAAAAACTTGAAGCATGTAGAAAATGTTTACATATTTAACAAACTATCACCATGTTATTAAAGGATAATATGAGACAGATAAATCTATGAAAATAATCAAGCTCCTCCACCTCCTCGAGTTATCTTCAGAAATGCACTGTTCCTGGTCAAAACCAACCAATCAAAGTCAGGAGGAGGATCTTAGTGCTGTCAATCAAGCTCATGTAGTCGCTGTTAAATGTGCTAGTGGCAGAGAAGCAACTTACCGCTCCAGGAAAACTGTCTATCCACCATCATCGGTGGACATGTTAACTAGCCTTAGCATTCCTGGCAAAATTTGTTGCAAGGAGTAAGGGGGTGAGCAGCGCTAAGCCTCACCCCCTGGCTCTGATTGGCCGTTTATGAGAGCAGTGTATGTCTGCAGCTGGCAGTAGGAGCTAAATATCCATTTCATGTTATAATGTCAGTGTCGCAACATAGTGACAATTTGAACAAATATATAAAAGAATAAAAAAACTTTCTATAGAAGTTATATGCTGCAGCCTTAAGGAAGGATTATCTGCTACATAACATACATTTTTGTTCTTGTGGGGTTTTTTTTTTTTAGACAAAGTTCAGTCGACTCCACCAGGGCTCCACAGCGCCACCTCATGAGAGGTTGTGTGTCATTTGTACATGTTGAATCTATAACTCTTCTGTAAAACTATAGACTAATTTCCCCAAAATGCTGCGCATGTAGCTGCTCTAATGCCTGAATAAGATGCCAGTGTTTCCTCTGAATTATGAATATATCTCATGTAACTGATAACATTTGTCCCTGTCATGATTTTTAATGTCTTGAACAAACTTATTCATGTGTGACGTTCATTTAATTTCTTACTTAATGGAAACACCGCAATTGCGAAATTGTGTTTTTAACAAAGTTTTGCGATGGAAACACAGCTGGTGAGAGCTAGCAGTGTTTCCACAGAACCTCTCACCTTTCTGGGTCTTCTTCTCAGCGGAGGCCTGGGAGGCCATGTAGATGGCTGCAGCGGCCACCGAGATGGGGCTCCTGCCGGGCACCAGGTCCAGCTCCACGGCTTTCCTGGCGATGAAGGTGGCAGCCATTTGCACCTGCTTTGGCAGGCCCAGGTTGGAGCAGAAGCGGGACATGAAGTCTCCGGTGGTGATGAGGTCCACGCTGGTCTCCAGAGCCTTCAGGATCAGCTTGAAGCACCTGCCGATCTCCTTCTTTGAGATCCTGGAGACGGCGCAGATCTCTGGAAGAGACCACATGATGATTTAGTCCTGATTCAGTCTGTTTCTCAACTGTAAAGAAAATGACCTACATAGGATACATTCTTGGTTAAAAATGGGATTATTTGTTCCCATAACAGCAGCTTTCACAGTAAGGCTGGACAGTAAATCAATGACCATATATATCACAATAGATATTATAGATAATACATCTGATAGAATATTCAATATATAGAAAATTCACTGAACTCTGATCCAGCACTGAACAGCATTCTGGGGGATGTAGGCAGAGGAAAGGCCTTACTTCAACCTCTCACAGCTAAATCAGCAAGGCTGGTGGCATCAACTCATTCACTCTTTGGTTGCCTAGCAACAACCTGTTGAGTAACTTGTACAGCAGTAGCTTCAGGTTTTCCTGCCGTGCCTCATAACTGCTTAAATATAAAAAAACAGGCTGAAGGGAAAACTGGATTAAAGAGGAAAGGTGATGCCACCAGGCTGGCTGCATTTCAGATATGAGGCGCTTGTGTAGTTGCATGTTTTTCATGCATATCAGCCAGCCATATTTCACTATAAAGCTAAGAGAAAATCAGCTTTATTTAGACCAGATAGAGAAAACAAGTCTGACCTTTAAATGTCCTTGGTACGCCCTCTTGTCTGCAGGCGATGTAAAGGCAGGCTGAGGCGATGGCGTCGTTGGCTCGCCCCTTCAGACTCTTCTGCTCATAAACCTGCTTGAACAGGTTGTTCGTTCTGTCCTGAGAAGCCAAACGGACCAGTTAAAGTAAAAATGTTCAACATGGAAACGTTAAAATGGATCGATGTGACATTCAAGGCGAGAAGAAGACCGGTTCCAAACCAACCAACCGGGTTGAGGAATCCATCTCCTGTCTCTGAACTTACTACAATGTTTCTCGGCAGGTTGATGCGATCCGCCATGGTGCTGATCTCTTTGAAGGCGTTCAGCATGGCCCGGTCAGAGCTGCTCATGGTCCGCCGGTTCTGGTACTTTGAGTTGCCAAACTCGTCGAAGCTGGCCGCGCCCGTTCCCTGTGGAGGAAACGCTTTCAACATGTCAACAGAAACGCGCAACTCACACATCGGACCGCAGCGAGGAGCCGACGGCTGACGGCCGCTTGAGTTTCAACCAGGAGGAACCGTCAGGCAGAGAGAGGAGCGCACCGATCCAAACGCCTCAGCTGCTGGTTAGGATTTTGGCCAATACTGATTTTTTTTGTTGTTGTTTTTTGTCTAAAACGTCAGTAAATAAAGCAACAAAGTTGCTAACTTGGCAACAGCATGTTGACTATTGTCAACCATCCCTGGATTTTCAGACGATTTGCAGACTTTTTCAGACTCAGATAAAATCGGAGGATAAGATCGGTTCTCTATTTAAGTATAGGCTGATCTCCAATCACCCAAAGTGAAGGAAACTGGGTCAATTTTTCGGTTCATCCGTAGGCAACCCTGATGGAGACGCTTTGATTTGGACTGCGGCTCACCCTGCTGATCATGGTGGTCAGGTCTCCTCCGTTGAGCAGGGGGTTCTGGGCGTCTCCCACTCTGGATGGATCTTTGAGAGCCTTCTCATTAGAAAACGTCCTCCACTCGGAGCCCACGTCGATCACACGGTCACCTGGAGACAGACAACCTGCATCAACCAAACAACTCAACAACAAAATACAGCATTCTGGAAAAAAAAAACAGTTTGTGTAAACAAGTTGCTCTTTCATCCAGTCTTACTTCCTGTTTAGTATCTGTAAACAAGCCATCAATAAAAAAAAAGCTAAAGGAGCTCTTAACCTTCAAAACCTAAAAAAATCCTTTCAGTTCTTGGCCACAGCAGGAGCTTATTTAGTGGATGAAAACCCAACAAGGTTTCATTCCAATGCATCTAGAAATGAAGACGTCTCTATCTAATCACTCAATTCTCCACATACAGATCTGAAACATCTGATGCTGTTTGTGTCCAGATGCTGACCGCTGCTCTCAGGACTTTCTATCCTGTTAAATTTGACAGGAAACTGAGTCTGTCAACAGACCAAAGCCAAATTCCAGAGAGAAGACGAAGACGACGATGATGATGATGATCCCACTGTTTGTCATATTCCATCCCTGTGGGATAATTAGAGGATGGTGTAATATTCTGGATGCTGTTGCCTCATGCACACAGTCTGGTGTCAGCCCAGATCTCTGATGATGTTCAGGTTTCATTCTAGTCGGATCGAGGTGAAGCTGAAGTCTATTTCAGAGTCACAACACAGCAGCAGCGAGTTATTAAACCATCTAGAGACATCGGAGCCACATCAGACAGACCAGTCCAAACAGGTCATCGTTTTCTCTTCAGGTGACTCACAGAAACTAAAAGACCCAAATACAGTTCAGCTGTGAGTCGCAGACTGGGAGTGGCAGTCATCATCTCCTCAGAGGCCTGTGGCAGAAATGCAAGCTAGAAGCTGAGCTTTCATCTTCTCCCACCTGACCTGCCCAGTGCTGAGGGGCTCATTACCGGAGAACCCAGCGTTCCCAACGTTCCCAGCGGCTCTGAGATGTTTGGGCTGGATGTGCTACACTTCAGACCTCACCTTAAACACAAAACGTTTATACTCTGAATAAAGCCATCAGCTGCAGAAAATGCCAACAATGACATTCTTCTTTTTTTTTTTTTTGTATATTAAACTAATTCGAACATCTGTTTCAAAATGTGACATTTATTAAAAAGCAAAACAATCCAATATTACTGGAGAAAATGAAGGCGATGCACAAACATATGAAGAATGTGTCAGCTCCAAGGACGCTGCGCCTCATCATGTCTGCTGCTTTTGGATATCAGTGGTTGTGATAAAGAGAAAGAAATTATAGTTGTGTTTATTAGAAATATGTCAAAATGTGCACAGGTCTCACTAGATACAAATATGTATTGTACATATGAAACAATCTGAACTTGTGTAAACAGTTCAGATTGTTTAGACACAGTCTGAACTGTCTAAAACTCATGTTACAAACATGAACTCATGAACTCGTATATATTCATGTTAAGCCTCATCTTCATACGAATTCAAATAATATACATTGCAAATATATCATCATCCCAATTTCAGTGTTTGCATTGAAACTCACAAATCCCAAGTTTTAGGTCTTTATGCTTCGCATGCCAATAGGATATTCTGCATGTGCTTATGAAAACCTTAGCACTTTAAAACACTATTGTTAGTTTATAAATCACTGAACGGCTTAACACCACAATACATTAAAGATCTGCTGTTGTCATAGCAACCTTCCAGTCTTCAGGGTCTGGTTCTGCTCTCCAGCCAGAACCAGAACCAAACATAGAAAAGCAGCATTCAGCATCTATGCACCACACATCTAGAACAAACTTCCAGAAAACTGAAAAAGAGACAAAAACAACTAAAAACGAACCATAAGAAATGAAACATTGACCAACATAGTGCATGTGTATGATTTTGGTGATGGCATTCATCAAAATATAATGTTTATTGTAACATACTTTGCCATGTTGCTTAAATGTATTATACAAATACACTTGATTGACAAACTGATAACAGCTTATAGATGTATCAATGTGGACAGTTGCAACTATTCTAACATATTGATTGTACACATTTTAAAATATATGCAAGTTCAATTATTAATGTCCCAAAACAATTAGGATCTGTCTTATTTGCTTAACACATAACTGCCGTTCAGAAGCGATGCTGCTCAGAAATTTTTAAATGTCGCTAATTGACAGTAGGATAATCAGAACTTGTCAACACACTGTCATACAAAAGATTTAAAACACACCGCAGTGTGGCTGTCCTTCAGATCAGCTCCAGTCACCAAAATGCTTTAATGGTGTTGCTTTAAGGTACGTGCGCTGATCCGCATCGTCAGCTACTGCAGCATCACACAGTGAACTTAGTCATAGTTTCTCTGCAGTCTTCACATTTAATCAAAATAATAGCTACATGCAAGTTATTTTAAGCCTTTTGATGGATTATGATTTGTAATCCCATAGCATTTCAAAAAGGTGAGTCATAATGACAGACGAAACACATAAAGTGAGGTTTAAACTGACGGAAGAGATTTAGTGAAGGTGTATTCTCAACATGCGTCATGTAAATACTCACCAACAACAAGGCCACATTCAGGACAAATCATGTCGCCTGCTCTGTAGTCCTCCACCAGTAACGCATCAGGATGGTTGGGACACTGAACTTTGGGTAAGGCCAGAGATTCTCCACTGCGAAAGCAAACAGTGAGACTGTTGACAAAGCCAGATGAAAGCAGGTCTGCTTCCTGTAGTAGGAACTGACATGAAGAATCAAAGAGATCCTCCAGCCCTTAACCTGGTCTTAAAATCTCAGGTAACTGAGTTACCAATCACACCTGACTCCCACATACTGTGGTACAGTCGACTACAAGTTGCAATGATTGTTGCAGAGAGAGTCCCGACCATCACCGTAGCTGTGAGCTGGTTTTATAGCAGGTTTTCTTTCAAAGCGGTTCCATTATGGTCTCCTCTGCATGAAGAACTTTGTTCTACAAGACTTGGTTTGTGTTCAGTCCATCTTCTAAGTCCTGACAATAATCGTTCAGCAAGAAATAAACAACACTAAGTCTACCGGGAATTAAGTCAACATTTCTTTTTATAGCAAACTCAAAATGTCAGCTTTCACAGAGGAACTAATCTTTAAAGATGATCAGTTAATCAATGCATTGATTAGCATAACCTGGTAGCATGCATCCTTACAGAACTGAATTATAAGGCTGTTTCTGTGCAGAATGTTATGACCATAAAAGGACCAAATTATTGACACCAAATGAAAACCTGCGAAACTGAGAGAGCATGAAATCCCTTTTTACTGTCAGTATAATTTACAAATAGAAACTTTCCGTTCTCCGTTTTACATTCACTCTCACTTCCCGTTTACACAGAGGACAGAGCATACCTTGATGAGATCAGCTTAGGGGCCCGGCTTGTAAAGGGAGCAAAGCGGTAGAAGCAGACAGACTTAAACACAGTGGACGCTTAGAAGTGAATCCATAGGTAGATAATAAGATGTCATTACAGCAAAGGTCAAGCTCGATCATAAGCATGTCGATACGCTGAGTAGCAGTTTAACTGTCCTTAATTTGATGTTTTTGCGTCCAATTCAAGGAAATGAGAACCGCGAGGTGATTTTTTTCAGAATATAATTTAACTAATTCCCAGCAGATAACATTAGCTGGTCCTAGACTGTACGAACAATAAGAAGCGTTGAGTTGTTGACAATAGCCTGCTTGTTTACAGATGTCTGGATTGTATAGTGTAATCGGAATCCATAGACAGCTTAAACCTTTTATTTCATTTTAATATAATTTAATATAACACCTTAACACAGGAGAAAGTAGATTTAAAAGCAGCCTAATGTGAGCGCAGCGGCGAGACAACAACGACTTCTGGCAGCATCTACTGACGACCCCGTGAGCTAACTAGCTGTCACCAAGCACAATAGACCCAACAAATCTAACGGTAGTGAAAGGAGCGGCTTATTCGTAGAACGAGCACAATACGTTATTCCTATTCCAAAGCTAACAATGTATATGTTCACCACAAGACATCTTGAAAGCGTTTATGAAAAAAACAAAACCGCTACATAGTTGGAAAAAGTGGTTACGCACCGACTCGTTGACGCCATGTTACTCTTCGCTCTTTCCTTTAGTCAAAGAGGCGAATGGACGGCGCACCTATATTTATAAGCTGTTCCCGTCACGTGGCAGTCAAACTACGGCGTGTCAAAGAGAACAAATTACATTTTGTTTTTCATGACACGCCGCTAACTTGCCTACGAGAGCAAATATAATCCCTGTAATTTTAGATTCGCCTACACTAACGTCATCAAGAAAATTGATTTAGCATTTTACTATTAATTTAAACCTTCTCACTTTTCACTTCTCAGAATTCATTCTGAATTGTACGGGCTACTCCTTCAGTAATTTACATATTTTACATTGGTACGTTCCATTATAGATTTTGTAAACAATAATACAAAAAGTTATAGGTTTGACAATATATATCAAACCTATAGGTACAAAATTTGTTCGTCTGCTTGGTTTTTGTTCTAGAAAAAGTGCAGAAACATATTAATTAAAAAAATCAATTTGACAACTAATTTGAACATTTGTTTATGTATTTATTCAGAATTAACATAAAATATTTTTTAGACACTGCCCATGGAGACAAGCTATCCATTATGCATTCTTATTACCAATTTTTTTTTGATTTCCTAAATGAATTCAAACTGTGCTTTTTTCAGCACATTTCACTTTTACTCTTACATTATGCAATTAATTGTCTTTTGGTGCTGCTACTGAATTGGAACATCGTGTTGATAGTTGCATGGAATTAGATTGCTTGTGCTTGAATCAGTATCTATTGGATACAGATTGAATGGAATGGACTGAATGGAATTGAATGGAATAATTTTTTTATTTTATTGGACTGGGTATGACTAGATGTGATTTGATTTGTTTGTTTTTTTAGTGTCTTGAGATGACTTGCTCTAAATTGGTGACATAAAAACAAAATTAAATGAACCAAATACTATTCTATTATATAAAAATTCACAGGCTTTGTTCTTTAAATATTTTTAGTGTACTTTTTTTACAGTTTGATTTGTGATTTTCTGACATCTACACTGCAAAAAGACCCCAGATGTCTGAAAACCTCTGTCAGATGCTGGTGGTCTTTCTCACTGATTCTTTTAACAGAACAAAGCCAGACCTCATTAATCATGGCTTGCAACTTAAATTGCCATACAGGCAGACAAGTCAAACACATGCAATGCTTTAGAGAAGAATTAGATATCCAAATAAGAAATTCTTCAAAAATGTAAACACTATTTTCTTTTTTCCTTCAAGTAAAAATAAAAATAGAATAGCCATCTGTGTCTGTTTATGCCCATGACTCAGTGCCAGTCTGTGACTCTACGGTTCCTTCATTCCTCTGACCTGGTTGGAAAATCACTAATCCTAACACAAGTCAACCATTTATTGAATTGCTTCCATCCTTCTTTTCCTTTCTAATTTGAAAATAACAAAGAAATTTTAACTGGTTTATCAACATTACGCAATACTTGTTTTTGTGCATATAGACGACAGCAGGTGGCGCCAAACAAGAACAGATTTGTGTACATGCACCCTTACTTAATTCCTGCCCGGAGGCAAATTCTGTGGTTTGGAAAAAGCTCAAGTTATACAATGCTAAGCAAAATTGTTCACTACCTTTAATTTTTTTCTTTCTTTTTTTTTTTTTTTTTTACATTTGTCATATGACAGCCGCAAACTTTTCCCCATTTTGTTAGTATTTTATGTGACTGGCCAACACAAAATAGGGATGTGGAAGAAAAATAAAATACAGTTTAATTTTTTTTTTACCAGACAAATCTGATTTAATACTTTGCAGAACAATGTTTGCTGCAGTCACAGCTGAAAGTGTTTAGGGATATTCCTTTACCAATTTGGCACGTCTGACTGAAATCCTGGCAATTCTTCTTTAAAAATCGGTCAACCTAAATCAGATTAAATGGAGTGCAATAAATTCAAATTCTTGCAAGAGACTTTAAATTTAAATCTGAACTTTGACTGGGCTACTAATCTGTGAAATCGTTGTAATCTGACTCATTTTACTGTACCCATCTTTACTGGCATTGCCTGCTGGAAGGTTCACCTTCCCACAATCTCTCAATTTTTTTCTTTTAACTTTGACCAGCGTCACTGTCGCTGCAGAAGAAAAGTGTCCCCAACTTCTGCATTTTATTCAGGTACATCAGAGCAAAGAGGTCAGGGTTACAAATATACAGTACACTTTTCAAAATAGTGTTTGTGAAAATTTAGCAAAACTATGTAATATTTTCCTTCTACTTCACAATGATGGGTAATTTGGTCCACATAAAATTCCCCCCAAAATAATTTCTAAGCCTGTTCTTCTGACATAACAAAAATAAATATAATAAAAAGGTTGAAGGGACGTAAACACTTTTGCAAGGCCTTTATATTTGGCATTCAAGTTAAAGTTCACAAATGTGAACGGATGTTCTTAAAAAGCATAAAGAGGTTCTGATAAACCAGACTTTCCAGGAACGTTGCCAAAGCAAAACGTGCTAGACAGACATGTCTGTGCAAACGTCAGCGGTGAGAATGCCTTCAAGTCACAACAAGACAAAAGAGACCTGCCAGCTAAGCATACCATTGCCCTTGTTTTAGGAAGCTGTTCTTGCAGGTCTCTGCCACATGAATTCTTTATTCTGTCAGAACTTTTTAGAAATGCTCAAAAAGCAAAAGTACAAGAGTGTGTGAGAGTGGGACCTGTGGGTTTTTCTGTGCAAACAGAAAATTTTAGCAGCTCCCATAGCAACAAGTATGTTTGTTTAGGGCTGTTGTTGGTTTGTGCTTTCTGATGTGCAGCTAAAGAACTGCGAGTGTCTATATCGTGTGAGAATGTCTGTGTGTTACTTCCTGTTCCCCTCACCCCAAGTTTCTTCTTTCTTATGCTTCTACCTTGGTGGTCTGATTGCCAACACACTCATCTGGCTGCCAGCAGTTCTGTGGCTTTTGAAAAGTCTGTGTCCTAAAAAGGAAACCCAGAATGGTTTAACCTCCACCTCACTGTTTGAAGAAAAAACCAAATGATTACATTCTTTACTTCTTCATCTGGTTCACTCCACCAATCACATGTCTCGTCACAGTCCCCATAAAGCCGTGGCCCCCAGGCCTGGTCCCTCAGTGTCCTGCATGTTGTGGATGTTTCCCTGACGACACACACCTGACTGGAATGAATGGGTGGCTATCAGACTTCTGCTGCACTTGATAACATGCTTAGGAACTAATGCAATTATTTATTTGTTGCTTTATTCGTTTTGAGTCATATAAAAGAGAACATGCATATTGTACCTTTTAATAAGTAAAAACAAAACAAAGAAAAACATCCACTTACACAGAAATATATAGAGTAATATTAATAGATCAAGAACAAGACATTGTCTGAGTCAATAAAATTATGTTTTATATGACAATACTGTATTTATACATAAACAAGAATGCATTTAGCTTGAAAACAAGTGGTAAGAAAACCACTGTACTTTGAAATTTAGCAATTTGTATTATGTACACTTTCGTTTTTCAGGAAGTACTTTTGTGTTAATACCACTGATGTCACTCTAAAGCAGGGGTGTCAAACTCCAGTCCTCAAGGGCCACTGTCCTTCAGTTTTTAGATGTGCCACAGGGACAAAACACTGGAATTAAATGGCTTAATTACCTCCTTGTGTAGATAAGTTCTCCAGCGCCTTGCTAATGACCTAATTATAAGGGTGGTGCAGCAGAGTCACATCTAAAAGTTGCAGGGTAGTGGCCCTCCAGAACCTTTAGTTTGACACCTGTGCTCTAAAGTCATTACCAAATTTATATTTAAATTACATACTATACATCATTTATTAACTATATAACTGCAAAATATATATATATATATATCTGTATATTTGACAGTGATAAACAGCAAAATTGTGACAGGAAAAATCTGTAAACAATAAAACAATTGAAAACGGATGATTTGATGTGAAGTTGTTGTAAATAAATGAATCTGTGAAAACAGTTGTGGTGGTGGTACTGGCATCTCCAGAGGTCATTAGGTAAGAGACAAGGTGGACCCTCCATCTCAGAACCAAAATAACACTAAGGTTAAAATATTTGGCAAGGAAGCACATTTCTCAGTTTTTGTGCTGTATTTATTCTTTAAGCAATCAGTCTGCAGCATTGCTGGTATGCTTCAGGTGCAAGTCATTAACCAAATTAAGATTATGTAAAAGATGTGGTGCAATATGTTGCTGACAGATTAGAGCGCCAATGTGAGGAAAAATTTAAAGCTTCAACGTAACATTTCTTGAATTTACATGTTTTTGTTTGATTAACAAGTAATTCACTTCTGAGAAGAAAGTGGCACTTAATCCTGAGGAAACACTGGGCCCAACTGCAAAAGTTTCTTTGATGCATGCAGGAAGGAGAGAGGTCCCATCAATATGTGTGGTGTGAAATGTGTGTACCAACGTAAAATACACAAAACAAAAAAAAGTCCATGTTACCTTACTTAAATGCACTCATGGACAAATCGCTTAATTTGTGGAGACATGTGGAAGTGTTTGGCCATAATAACCATCATTACCTTTGGAGGAAAATGGGAAAAGACTGCAAGCCTGAGAGCAACACCTCAACAGTGAAGAACGGGGGAATGGTGTTTTTTTGTAGAACAGTTTTGCTGCAGGCAGGTATTTCACACAATAGATGGTGTCAAGAGGAAATACTACTATGTCAAAATACTCTGTCAACATCTTGAGAGGTCAACCACGAACTTAAACCGATCTTTCGAATCAACAATGATCTGAAGCATACAGCAAAATTTGTTACAAAATTGCTAATGCACAATTAAATGTGTTTTTTGATGGCCATCGCAAAGTCCTTATCTCAACGCCACAGAAACTGTGGGTAGGGCTAAAAGGGTGTGTGAGCAAAGCGGCCCACAACATTGACTCAGTAACAACAGTTCTGTGAAGAAGAAAGGGACAAAATTCCAGGAAACTTGTGGAGGATAAGCAAAAGGTTTCAGTTTAACGTGTAGTTCTCCAAAGACTAAGGAAATCTGATCATTTCTGATGTTGCTTTAAAATTGTACTATTAAATTATCTCTCATTCTTTGCAAATAGAAACAACATTGGTAATCCTTATGGAGCTAAAACAGGAGAAGTTTACTTGATTGAATGTCAGACAGTAGAAGTCTTTTTTTAACACAAATTGTATATAAATATTGTATGCAGAATACTGCATCTCCTTTGTCTAGATAGTTATTCACCCCAAAGGCTCATCAACCACCTCAGCGTGTGATCTCACATGCTGAGTCTAGCTTCTACTTTTCTTTCGTCATTCTTTTCTTCCCCTTCTCAGTTCTCCCACTGCAGTCTACAGGGGCAGAGTGAGAGAAAGCAGACTGGCAGCAGGCAGCAGCCCGGTACCGGTTGAAACCTGTTTGGCTTGCAACTGAGAAGACACTTCCTCCGCCCAGTGCATCATCAACCAAAACCAGAAAGAACTGGAAGTTATGCTGCAGCAAACAAAAAATAAGGGGAGAAAAAAAAAAGACAGAAAGAAAATACAACTTAAAACAGTCTGTTATTTCTGAGTTAGGAGATTTTGCACAAAAGTCTTACAAGAGGAGGAATATGATGCTGCGTTCATGTCCTAGAGGGGAAAGCGAATTATACATATAGAAAAGACCTCAATTTTTATTGAATCTGTTTCTCGGTCGGTTTATCATTCATCTACTTTTTGAACTTACTATGAGGTTAGCTTTTTTCCGCAGACTTACCAGATAAATTATCAAACTCCTTACAATTATGTTCCTCGAAGAATAAAGCGCCCTGTTCGTTACGTTGTGTTCAAAACACTTTTTTGCTCATGGTTCCATGGTCTGGTATAGGCTATTTCTCGAATTTCCTAAAACAGATTTTGGATCCTCTCACTTATCCTTTTTATGTTTGTAATCTTAATTTAAATTGTATTAATTTTAGCACAGAGATTTGTTGCTTTGTAATGATTGTTCAGAAATTGCCCCTTCTTTTCCCCCCATGGTCAGTAAATGCAGCATTTGATAACTAGTAGGCGGCGACTACTGGAACTTGCTCTTATCTAGTCGACCAATAGGAAAGGCTTGTTAAACCCACAAACAGCACTGAGCGCGGCTCCATATTGGATCAGACTTCTTCTGAGAAATACATTGCTTGGGCAGGCTACCTGCTTATATTATCTAATACACCGACAAAAAGCTCATGTACGTCTAGGCATGAGGACTAGCAGCAGGCAAATACCACGGGCACGAACAAACCTTCCCCAGGACCCTGCTTCTCTCAGCGGCGTCATTGCCTCTGCGAACGCTGTTATTAACAGGGCTTAGAAATTAGGTTAACCACGCACCTGAGGAGCGGCTGGAAAGTGGCATGCAGAGTGAGGAAGAAACACTTGGACTGAGATAACGTTGGCAGTAAGTGTATTTCCCTCTACAAAAACATATAAACTTAAATAAAGTATGTTTCAGTGACATAACTGATTTATTAAGGCCGAAAATACATAGTGACGCTTCACTTTAACATGTCTAATCAAGTCACCTGACCTTCTGAGGCAGAGTGAGGGGTAAAACTGCGGGGTTCAAAAACCGGCCGGTCAAGTTTTTCCATCAACAAAGCATGGAAAAAACAATAAAATTTTCTTTTAGGACATGAAAATGATGTGTAGAAAAATGCCTCGTGATGTACAGCGGCATACACTCGCTGGTAGCCATCTTAGAAGTTACAGTTTATCTCTGAACTTGACTTGCTGTCCCGCTACTGTCACGTGGAAGCTGCACTTTTGCTCATTGTCTTTTTGTTGTTTCTTAAAAGGTTAACCAAGAAGGTTTGTTCCGCCTTTTTCTAGGCACACCCGCCACTTGCTAAGACACAATGAGAATTGAAAGTTGATCATGAAGCATGTCAGATCTGTTCAGTCAATAATGTTAGTTTACAAACTTGCACTGTTGCTTCCAGCTACTGGGCAAATGGATAGAGGGAACCTCTCTGAGATATTTTAAAGATTTTAATGTTCTCTTCCTTAGGGAAGAAAAACTTTACGTCAGAGAACATAATAGAAAACCAAAAATTGACATCGGCCAGGGAAAGCCTAGAAGCCTCCATTTTCTCCATCCTTTTACTTGTATAGCTGCAAGAAACCCTTTTGAGTTGTAAATTTGGCAACAATAAAACACATGCAAAGGGTTTATGAAGAGGACCAGGGCAGACTGGAAAGGTCACATATAAAGATCTTGTTTCTTGCAGGAATGGTTTGGCTCTTGTTATGTGGCTGAAATGATTGCCCGTCAAATAGACTCCTATTGATCTCAATCCCACCAGTTGGCCACATGCATCTGCAATATAAGCTGTACCTTTACCATCAGTCAACTCTACAGTGCAGAAGTTGGAAAGAAATCCCATCACCTGGCAATTGAAGGGTTAGAGTTAGGGTAGGAATTTTAACTGCATGCAGTGCCACTTGTTCTAGAAAATCCTGTAACTATTGGGAGTTCACAGATGAATTGACATTAATTTTATAATATTAGTGTTTGGATCAATCATGTGAAACCTATTTTATCAACCGATCTTGTCTATCTCAATCAACGTCTGAAAATTAACTAGTGTCCCCTTTTGCTCTGCAGTCAGAGAGAAAGAGGCAGACCCAGCCACCAGGTCATGTCTGCACATGTGCAATTAAAATAATCACAGCATTGTTGGAAACTCAGCAACTTTGTTGTTATATTTATCAACTTTTTAGACAAAAAAAAATAATAGTATCAGTCAAAATTGAAATCAGTGAGTCAAGCTTTTTAAAGGTTGGTGATCGGCGGGAAAACTGCAACCAGTGCATCCCTGCCAAATATGCTAGATACCAATCAGAAGAAAAAATTCAAAGGTAAATTGGTACCAGTTTAATTTCTAAACGTGATCATAACTGCTAACTTTTATTTCAGCTTTGTCTCTGGCTGAGTTCACTAAGGGCTTTGGGGACACTAGGGTCAAACATATCAGGTTGGTCCAACTTTAATTCAAAGCTAGTTGAAGCTTTTGGCTTGCAGAATCAGCTGATCTGTCTTTTTTTTGTGGTACTTCTGATGACATTAATTCAAATGCACACAAAGCAGACTTGGGTCTTTTACTATAAGTGTGCTTCTTAAAAAAAACTTTATTGAAATAAAATCTTGTAGGGGAAATCTGCACAACTTTACACAACAATGTTTTATAATCAGTGTTTGAATAAATTTGTACCACTGCGCAGTGTCTTTAAATTGGATGAAACAAACTAGTGATCTGGCTCCAGTTTATACTCACAATCCAGGCCTGACAACATGTGGCCTGAGGAAGAGTAATGCCAGGACTTCTCCTGCTGGCAAATTCAATTCCCCCTGTTCTCAGGTGGTGGAGGACAGGTCTTGAAAGCATCAAGTGTTTCAACATGTCATAGTAAAAAAAAAAAAAAAAGAACAAGTTGTTGACATCAGTGATCTCTGCAGTTTATTCAGGATTTGACTGAGTCAGCAACCACAGTTCTGAAGCCCTAGAAGAGCGAAAAATACACAATATACCTCTATCTTGCATTAACTCTTTACAGTCACTCATATTTAATTGTGTTAATCTATTAATCGGATAGAAAAGATACGGTGCCATCGGTTAGGTGCCGACCTAACCGATGGCACCGGTTAGGAGTTCTTTTAAGTTTTGCAATTTAGGTAGAATCTTAATTAGCGACAAACATTTCAAGGAAAAACACTTCAGTCTTTGATATTTTAATTGCTACTGCTATTGTGCAGGCAAATCTTTGAAACATTTACAACATATGTTTTAGAACAAGTAGTGCTTTGTCATCGCCCTTGTTGTTGACTGGAAAATCCCTTTCCTGGAGTCCCAGGACTACTATCCCTTGTGAACAAGAACAGATGTTTTTTTTTAAACGACAGTTTTCATTATTACACTACAGAATCACTCTGTCACAGACAGGAGTCCCAGAGGCTCCTGTCCCTTTTTTGTAATAAGGAGTCTTTATTAGAAATTGAGCTTAAGAATTAAGAGCTTTCCAACAGCCACTGCTTTTTCAAATAAAGCTAAATGCTTTACTACTACATCGCTTTTCCAGTCGGCTTGCGTCCCCTGTTTAACCATAAGGAAATATTGTATTCATGTATGTAGTCTTAATTACTCACAATTACTTGTCAATAATCTAAAATATTTATTATTTATGGAACGTGCATGCAGAGTTTATAATTTCTATAGCTGTCCCCAAATTATGTGTTAATTACAAATTTATGCTACTGCTACTTGTCCACATTCTCTGTTTTGCCTACTGTGTCAAAAAGGCTTCAAACCCAAAATTCCAAATTACTTTACTTTTATAATCTTCTTCACATCATGTCTGTCCTGTATATCAGTCGTAAAATACATCTGTCAGCTGGTATAAATATTTTTTTTTATTGCCCAGCCTGCCTCAGATATGGTAAATTTAGTTGGTATGATCAACTAAATCTTATTTTTGTCTCCCTAGTGCTGCTTTCATGAGCCACATATAATTCAGTCTAGTCTGACCACTAGGAGGTGCCAGAACACCTCTAACCAAAGTCTTGGTATTAGAAGCATATGTATCAGCCTGTGTGTGTCTTCACAGTGGAAGAGGAATGATGATAATTTGCGACACTCATCCAGAAGAGCTTATAGGCTACATGACGTTAAGCTGTTGGCTCTAAAAAATGCTGTACTTGCTAAGGTTAAGGTAATTACATAGACATACAATTAAAGCTACATGACTATAAAGTTACAGAGAGATTTAGTTTTGATTTGACATAAAAAAATAAAAAAAATCACACAAACTAATCTAAAGGAAAAATACTATGAGGATAGTGAACATGCCTCGATAACTAAATTAGGATCGACTTTCAGGCATTCAGTAAATGAAACATGTGAGCCAAATGGCTGAGTGGATCAGAGGAGAGGAGTTTGGGGTGGAGGGTGTGGGTTTTGGGTAAGACTTTGTAACGTGTCTGGATTCAGCAAAATCGTGACCCAACACTTAAACGTTGTGAAGTAGGACTGAAAAACTTGGTGACAGGAAGTGAAAGTTCAGTGCAGCAGACCATAGTGCAATTATGGCGCAGACTCCTACTCAGCGGTGCCATCGGTTACTCATTTACAGCCTGTTTCGCTCAGATGAAATAAGACTCCAGCAGCTAGGGCAAGGAAGCAACAGTGTGGCACTTCACTTTTCTTATTCTGCTGTTAAATGGACCAGAGTTTAAGCTTGCTTTCACCAGAAACTTGCATTGAATATTTTTTTAATAACTTCCTTCTTTTGTGTCTAAAAGAATAGTCATGACGTGCAGGTCTAAGCTTTCAGAATGTTTATACCGGGACATTATGACCAGTGACAAGGGAATTAAGGTGTTTTTGTGTTTGTAGAAACATGTTGTAACTCATTCTCAATGTTTTCACTGTGCCTTGTTTGTAATTTAAGCTACTTTCACTTTATTTGGCAGTTATTACTATAATTATCACAATCAATGCAAACAGCCTCTGTTTTCTCTTTGACCTCTTCTCTTTGGTATTGTGGTTTTATTCCATTCATCTCTTTGGCTTTGCAAACTTCCTGCTCTCAGGCAAAGGTTAAGTGTTAATAAATGTATTTAACAGCATTTAATGGCAACAAAAATCATTCCAGGAGTGAAGCTTGAGCACATAAACTACTACATTACGTTTTTAAGGGGGAAACAAAGCTAGGAAGAATTTCAGGAAGAAAACAATCAAGATACTAGATCTGCTACATCTGTCTGACTCCAAATTGACTGGTGACCAGGCCATTGTGAAGACAGCCCTGGTCTTATAGTTTGTTGTTCTTTCAGATTATTGGTATTGATGGATTTGTGTGCCTTGGTGTAAACATCTTAAGTTGTCTTATTTTTAGTTAACATTTACTAATTCAGATATATTTAAATGTTAAAGATAAATTGCATAATGTAAAAAGGCAAATTGTGAGCTTTTTATAAAAATTTTCAATATCTAATTTAGATTTAACTATTTGGATAAACATACTAAAATATGACAATGTTTGTAAAATAAAAAACTCAACTACAATCCATATCCCCAATCTGAATCAATGATTCTGAAATGTAAAATTTTTACCTAAATGAAGAAACAGATATTTTATGATCAAAATAAGATAAAGTCTTTTTTTTCATTGCAGTAATGTTTACACTCACCGAGGTTGCATCCCTGAACGACATCCAGCCGACGTATCGCATCTTAAAGCCATGGTGGGACGTCTTCATGGACTACCTGGGCCTGGTCATGCTCATGTTGGCCATATTTGCAATGACCATGCAAATCACCAAGGACCATGTCGCTTGCCTTCCTTGTCCTGAAGAAACAGAAGCTAATCTGTACCCCACCCAAAAAGGATCCTCTCCAACACCCACTGGAGCCCCTGTTACACCTACAATCCCTTCAGGTACTACGGCGCAGTCCAACAAAGCCATCACTGGTATTCTCACGACACATCAGCCTGGAACAGCAGAACAGAAAACAGATCCCCAACCTGAACCGAGAGGGGTTAAAACCAACCTGGACTTTCAACAATATGTCTTTATCAACCAAATGTGTTACCATGATGCCTTACCGTGGTCTTCCAAATACTTTCCATACCTTACACTTATTCACACCCTTATTCTCATGGTCAGTAGCAATTTCTGGTTTAAATACCCAAAGACAAGTTCAAAGATTGAGCATTTTGTCTCCATTCTGGGTCGTTGTTTTGAGTCGCCTTGGACAACGAAGGCTTTGTCTGAAACGGCGTGTGAGGACTCTGAGGAGAACAAACAGAGGTTGACAGGCAGTTCCTCAGGACCAAAGCAGGTGTCTTTAGAGGGGAAGGATGAAAGTCCCGACACCAATCCATCCACACCAATGCTTGGGGTCAAGGTCTCTGCAGATAAACCCATTGCAGAGGTCCCAAGCAGCATGACCATCCTGGATAAAAAGGATGGAGAGCAGGCCAAAGCCCTGTTTGAGAAGGTGCGAAAGTTCCGAGCCCATGTGGAAGACAGTGATTTCATTTACAGGCTCTATGTTGCTCAAACCTCTGTCAAAACTGTTAAGTTTATTTTGATCCTGTCCTACACTTCCACCTTGGTTAGAATAGAATTCAAGCATTATTGTGAACCAGACATAGAACAGCTAACAGGCTATAAAAAATTCTACTGTACACACAACATGGCTTTCATGCTGCACAAGTTGCTCTTTACATACATAGTGTTGATCGTAATCTATGGAATGACATGCCTATACTCCCTGTTCTGGGTGTTCCGACGCCCTCTGAAAGAGTATTCCTTCGAGAAGGTGAGGGAAGAGAGCAGCTTCAGTGACATTCCGGATGTCAAGAACGACTTTGCGTTTCTACTGCACATGGTCGACCAGTATGATCAGCTTTACTCCAAGCGCTTTGGCATCTTCCTGTCAGAGGTCAGCGAAAACAAGTTGAGGGAGATCAGCCTCAATCACGAGTGGACGTTTGAAAAACTAAAGCAGCATGTCACGCGCAATGCACACGACCAACAGGAGCTGCACCTCTTCATGCTGTCTGGCCTGCCGAACGCTGTGTTTGACCTTACAGACCTGGAAGTGCTGAAGCTGGAGCTGATTCCCGAGGTGAGATTTTCCGCCAAGGTTTCCCAGATGACTAGCATGCAGGAGCTGCATCTGTGCCACTGTCCGGCCAAAGTGGAGCAAACCGGTTTTGCCTTCCTACGGGATCACCTGCGCCGCCTGCACGTCAAGTTCACGGACGTCGCCGAGATCCCGCCTTGGGTCTACTTGCTGCGGAGTCTGAGAGAGCTGTACCTTATGGGGAACTTGAACTCGGAAAACAACAAAATGATCGGCCTGGAGTCCATGAGGGATTTGAGGCATCTGAAGACGCTATGCCTGAAGAGCAATCTCACGAAGATGCCGACGAACATCACAGAGCTCTCCCCGCATCTCCTCCGACTAATGGTGCACAACGATGGGACAAAACTGCTGGTGCTGAACAGTCTGAAGAAAATGACGAGCCTCATTGAGCTAGAGCTGCACAATTGTGAACTGGAAAGGATCCCTCATGCCATCTTTAGTCTGACCAATCTGCAGGAACTTGACTTGAAGTCCAACAACATCAGAACTATAGAAGAGATAATCAGCTTCCAGCATCTCAGGAGGTTGACGTGCCTAAAGCTCTGGCACAACAAAATCATCACCATCCCAGCATCCATTGGTCACGTCAAGTCCCTGGAATCTCTCCACCTTTCTCACAATAAACTGGAGTCCCTTCCTTCAGCCTTGTTTACTCTTCCCAAGCTGCGACACTTGGATGTGGCCCACAACTCCATCACAGTGCTTCCACCTGATGTGGGCCTCCTCAACAACCTCCAGCATCTGGCTATTAACTCGAACAAGGTGGAAGCCCTGCCCAAACCTCTCTTCAGATGCACCAAGCTGAAGGTGCTTTGTCTAGGCCACAACGCGCTCACCAGTCTGCCAGAGACCGTGGGTCAACTGGTGCAGCTCACGCAGCTGGAGCTTAGAGGGAACTGCCTGGACAGACTGCCTATCCAGTTGGGAAGCTGCCGGCTGCTGCGGAAGAATGGCCTCATCGTGGAGGACCATCTTTTTGACACCCTGCCGGTGGAAGTTAAAGAGAGCATCAGCAGAGAAACAAATGTTTCCTTTAGTGGCTTATAAAACAAGATCCATCTGAAAGACACAACTACATTTCTGGAAATGTTTCCAGAAATGGAGAAACAAGTTTATTATTTACAAAAATTAATTTACTTGATCATTTCAGAGGATAAAATCGGTTGCTAACATTAACGTTAGGGGTGCACCGATAAATCAGCCCTAATTTCCTTAATTTTGGGAGATCGGTGATTCTCTGACACTTGCATGTGAAGTCGATCTCATCTACCTCGGCAAAGGTCTAGAAATCAACCACCGTCCTCTTGAGAGATTTGACTGACAGACTGGCCCACCAGGCAGTTAATAGTCATCTCTCTGTTGCCAACTCGGCAACTTTATTTCTATATATTTAGCAACATATGAGACGCATAAATCAGTATCGGCCAATATCGGCATCAGCAAGTTAAGCTTTTTAAAGATCGGTAATGGGCAATCAACCTAAAAGCTGCAATCGGTGCACCCCTGATTAATATAGCTTCAAAGAGGCATTTTTGTTGGCAAGTGTAGTGACAAGCATTCTTAAAGTTTTAAAATTTTTTTTTTTTTTTTTTTGTTCAATTTATATTAAGATCTTATGTGGTTGACCAACACAGAGTAATGTATGAGTATTTAGTAAAAGATAAAGGAGACTGAATTTTTTGTAAACATTTGCAATTTACATGACAAATAGTCATGGAGCTTTCTATTAGGGATGCACCATATATTGGCTTTAACTGGGCCGATATCAGATTAAATACAGAGCATGAACATCATTGTCAAGTCCTGACACAATATGCTTAAGGTCATTGTTTTGCTGCCCCAGGATCAAGTATTTTCCATTTCCAACAGAATTTCCTCTGGATTAATTACCAACAATAAAACAAACTTGGGACTCCTTGCTTTTCCTGTCAGTTTTGGTTGAAATCCATGTCTAGATAGGTTTGCAATTGTGCCATGCTCTTTTCCAAATGAAGAATTGACTGAAGCTCTGCGAGATGTTAAAAGTTTGGGATCCTGACGTAGAAACTGTTTAAATTTGTCATCGTCCTCCCTGACCAGTCTGCTGTGTTCCTTGGTCTCCAGGATACTGTTTATTCGCTAGTAAACCTCAGAGGTCTTCACAGAACACCTGCATTTATGCTTGAATAAAATTACAGGTAGACTTTGTTAATTAGGTGGCATCAGAAAGCAGGTGGTTGCATTAGACATTATTTAGGGGTATCAAAGTAAAGGGAGCTGAATACAAACGCATGTCATCCTTTTCAGATTTTTAATGAAAGATTGTGAAAATCATGGACTGTTTTGTATCATCATGCATGTACTATAGTTTAGGAAGAGGAGCTATGGATGTTAAAATTTGAAAAGTTTAAGTGGTGAGAATTTATTGCAGTATTTTTAATTGGAGTAGATTTAATAGTGCTAATGTTTTCTCTGCATACAGCTGGAACCGTACAAATGTAAATACTGCACCTAAAATTAAAACTTGTCCCATCAGGTTACTTCAGTACACCGGCTAGTGATTTTACTGCTGAACAGTGATCAGAACTTCTTCTATTTTTTTTGTTACTTCTATCTATTAAAGCTCCCGTGGAACCAAGAGTAGAACAAATGAAAGTAAAACCATTTCTCTCCATGAATGGATACCAAGTGTTAGCTTTTTATTAGGGATGCACCATATATTGGCATTACCTGGGCCAATATCAGGAACTGATGTTTTTCCTTGTTGCCGTTTGTGTGTGTGTTTCTTGAGGGGAAGATTGGCCATGTGATGTTCGGTCATGACAAAAGGGCAGGGAAATATATTGGGTAAATGTTGGTTATCGGCCATAATGACAAGATGATTTCTACATCAATATCCATCTAAGTCCAAATTTTCATATCTGTGCATCTCTCTTTTTTTATGGTTTCCAACGGCTAGATTTTATTGCTAGAAGTTAATTATTTTGATGATAAAAAAAAAATCTCTGATAAACATTTCCCTATCGTGTTTCATTGTAATGCACTATCTGTTGGTCCATCACATAAAATCCTAATGGAATACACTGAATCTGGTGGTAAAGTGACAGAATGTAAAGCGGTTCCAAAGGTGGAAATGGTTTTGCAAGATACTCATTTCATTTTTTTTGTTCATAGCTTTAAGTCATTGGAAAAAACCACAAATGTAACTTTGTTTTTCTATTTTAACCAAAACCATTTGCTCCAGTGATTAAATGTAGATTTGTTTTAATAGTCTTTGTAGATACTCAGGTATAATTGTAACCATGGGGAATAATCTTTTTTTTTTTTTTTTTTGCCTTAACTGCTGCTATATTTGTTTCTCCACAGCAAAAGACCAAAAATGAAATGGAATGCTTTCTTGTCTGTCTGCTTTGGCAGAACATTTTTATTTTAAAATCTCTTCTAGAAGTGAAAGGAAAAAAAATAGAATAAAAAATCTCAGCCCTCCTGTCTTGGTGGTTTTTAACTGGTTTCTCATATTTTCTTCATGCGCATTTCTGTAGCAGACTGAATGACCTTAGAGTTGTAAAACTCGGCACCAGAAAAATACCTTTACCTCACTGTTGTAGAGATTGTACACTAAGGCCTCTGTGGTTTGTACCTAAAAGGTTTATGATGTAATAAAAAAAAATATGAATGTCGCTTACTGATGACTGTGTGTAGACTGAGAGCTGATAAAAGGGAAACTTGTTGGCTCTAACTTTTTAAATCGTGTTTAAATATTTTAGCCTGTGATTGAGAATGATCATTAGCTCAGTCACTGATGATGATGTCTGCCTTCATTCTTTAAGTGTACCTCTTTGTAACCCTTTAAGTGTTCTTCAGAGCTCATGTATCATGCTAGTCATCTCATGCTGCAGTTTTATTTGGCAATAAAAAGAAAATCTACATCATTGTCTGAACGTTATTGCTCTTCCTCATTTGGGTTGTACCCAACATGGAGTTGTGGACAGAATAGAACATTTGCTCTTTACTGAAATATGCATGCAAACTATTTTAGCTCCTAAACCTCTTGTGTTGCTGTGGTTTAAATTCATTCACCTTTTGATGTAAAATATTTTTATTAAAAAAAATTGTAAAGTTATTTACACATTTGTCTAAACTGTCAATGTTGTCTGCTAATGGTGGATAAATGACTCACAGTTGCAGGGAAACTTTGTCATCAGTGGCTACGCTAAGTAGCCTGAGCATTTGTGGCAGGCTCTGGTGTGGAAAGCTAGTTTTAGCATAGCAAAGACAAAGGGGGAGGGTGTGAACAGTGTGTAGGAGAGTGATTGACAGCACTAAGATCTTCCTCCTGGCTCTGATTGGTTGTTTGTGGCAGGTCTATTTCTGAAGATAACTAAGAGTTGGCAGAACACCTTTTTTTCACAGATTTGTCTTACAACATTGGCAGTTTTAAACAAATGTGAAAAAAAAATTAAAGTTGTGTAATGCAGCTTTGAGTTTCCACTCACTCGTGAATCCAGGCGGTCATATCTGCATCTTGACCTTGCAATTTTAATTATCCACGACTGACTTAGTTATTACAGCATTCCTTATTTGTGTCACAAGACAAAAGATCAGTGTCAGTTTTCCTTATTTCTCCTTCAGGACTTTTCTTAGAAGGCCCTCTGCATTTCCTGTCTAATCTGTAGACATCAGGGCCACTCACGACTGTGCTTTCAGTGTTGCTTAGAAATAGAGTGAAAAATGTTATAGTGGCCTCAGCACCTCGTAAGGAAAATCCCCCACTATGAAACATTCAGAAGTTAAGTGATACGGCAAAACTTGGCCTCAGGTTTATCACATCGTTTTTCTCCAACCTTGACCAACAAATTGACTCATCCATATTTTCTTACAATGTCAGGATGAGTCCCACCAGATTAGATGGTTCTAAACCTGGTTAGGATTTTACAGGAACGAAGGGATCAGCAGTGTATGGGATCTCATGAGTCCTGTTAAAGTGGAACATTAGCATTGGTGTGGCCTACGCAGACATTTCAGATTACCTTTCTGAGAAAGAAGTCATTGTTTACCTGTCCTTGAAAGACCCCAGGTTGGAATCAAATATGAATGCATATCCAAATCAAACCGGTTAGGATTTAGTACACATTTCCAGATGAAAGTAATTAACTGTTTAAAAGCTAGTCAGAATCCTCATTAGTATATTAACTTAAGGTTCAAATACATCATTTATTATACCCTTCCTTTTCAGGGTGTAATAATGAATTATGGCTATAGTTTCAATTACTTTCTTTCATCCATTTAATGGCCTAAACACACCTCCCTACTAATATTTTTGATAAAGGACAAGTTTAAGAGAAACCACATACTTTATATACAGTCAATAAATTAAATCCTGATGAGTCTCATTTGTCAGATTCAAAGTACCTTTTGGCTCTTTTGACTGCTGTCTCCTCCAACACCACTATTACTAACCTATCCCCTTTTAAAACTGTAAACGGGTACATCTTTCTTACATATTTTTTTTACATTTTCATATATAGTGTGCTGGTGTTTTTTTGTTTCTTGTTTTGTGGAACAGTTTGTTGTGCCTTACTATTCTATTCTATTCTATTCTATTCTATTCTATTCTATTCTATTCTATTCTTCTTGTGGTTGGATTTGTTTTAAATGTCTCCTGGCGTTTAGTCTGAGGTCACTCCACAACCACCGGTACAGATTGTCTGGTTGTGATTTGCACGGCACAGAATCAAGCTTGGGTTTTGCAGCCACCTGTCGGTGACTATGCGGTAAAACAGCAGTTTATTAGTGAGCGAGACTTATTTCATAGACACCCTTTTCTGATATAACACACCGAGAATTTCTTTTTACAGGAATAATGAGACGCATGCAGAAAAATCCGTTTGAACCCGTTAGGTTTCCACCACCAGCGTTGGGGTTCAAACCGGCTCCAGCTCCAAGGTTTGCAAACTATTAGCTCTGTTCAGTCTTCTGGGATTTGTTTAGCTAACTGGCTAATGGGTGCGAGCTTTCTTTTCCTGTAAACACTGGCCTTTTCCCTCCAGCCCCCAGCATTTTTTTACTTCATATCAGTGCTGGGTGCTTGTTGTAAGGCTCAGAATAAACGGTTCTCCTTAACCATTTTTGTTCTTTTGTTTTGCTGTACAGCTAAATTAAAACTAGCCCCGCTAGCTTAGCTTCCGTCCCTATTTCAGTTAGGTTATTTCTGCCTAGCACCCTGAGGGTCAGTCTTATGTGTTTACTGTCCTTTTCCAGAGTCCCCCAGCATTTTATAGAAGCTATGAAGCGAATTTCAGGAACACCGGACATGGCTTCTAAGACCCAGCCCCAAAAAGTTGAAGGTAATGCTTGGTACATTCAGACTCTTTCCGGTCATTAGGTTAGTGTTAAACCAAAATAAACATGATCATGGCTGTTATCTCATATATTCTTATGTTTGAGAAATTATTATTTTTAAGTAAATTCAAATGCATACACATTTTAACATTTAAAAGGTTTAGGACACCCAGCCTAGGCCATTCAAAATATAAGGTTGGGGGATAATAATGAGACATAAAGGAGAAAATATGTTTTTTCCCATAAGGCAACACCTCTTATGATTTAAAAAAATAATAATAATAATAAAAAAGTGAAACGTCAACTTACTCATTTAATTTCTTTTTAATGCAAAAGTGTTCACATATATTTGAAGATACAGATATAGTCCTAGTCCTGCTGTAATTCACAGCATGAAAAGCAGCCTCGATGTCATTGCTAGCTTTACAGCAGGACTAGAAAAGAAGTTACACATGACAGTTTTTATAGAATAGCTTTTTTAAGGTTTGTTTGGCGTTTTGCAGCAGATGCTTCTGTTGACAAATGGAAATCCTCCTTCCAGCCGATCGACAAACAGAATGAGAAATCTGAGGACCAAAGTCCAAGTTCTGAAACGAGGTGAGGAGAGCAGTACTCGTTCAAATTGTGTTGAATGTTTTTCCAAGGCGAGTCTTCTGTGCCTCAATCGTTGCATCACAGCATCCATTTTGTTTCACCTGGTGGTTAAAATTGGGTTGCTCCTAGAAGCTATTCTCACAGTTTCTCCTCCTGTTACTCGTAGGACTGAGCTTTATGACCCCAACGACCCTCTGTCGTCAGACTCTGAGCCTGAGATGCCACAGCTGCCCCTTGCTGTTCAGGACAGCAGCCAGAGATGCAAGCGCCCGTCTCCAGATAGAGATGCCAGGCGCTGGGAGTCGTCAACAGCGGCGAACCGTCCGCTTGAAAGACGGATGGCTCCACAGACAGCCAGACCCACAGACAGCC
Organism: Poecilia latipinna; assembly: GCF_001443285.1. Classification (NCBI taxonomy): domain Eukaryota; kingdom Metazoa; phylum Chordata; class Actinopteri; order Cyprinodontiformes; family Poeciliidae; genus Poecilia; species Poecilia latipinna. The sequence goes on from NW_015113591.1 coordinate 111,540, forward strand.
GAGATCTGAGTCCAGGGCATGTTCTGGCTAAAAGCCGGGCTTACAGCCCAGACAGTAAACTACTGGACCGTCCGGGTTATGAATTCCCAAATGGACACTTGGAGGCAAGAATCCACAGTCCTGACAGACTGAGTCATGGCTCCTCCTCCCAGACTATCCCCGAGTCCTTCAGGGGACTGAGGACCAACGGAGGGGAGAGGAAACCTCTTTCTGATTATCCAAGAGAGGTAGAGCTTAACATTTTCTAAAAGTTTCACAGAGCATGTTTTTTTTTTTTCGTGCTCTTTTTTTAAATATAAACATTTATTCTTATCCTAAAGAGTGTGTGTTTCTTGCTGTAATAACATGTTGGTCTTTTCTCTCTCTGTAGATGGCCGCCCCCCTCAGGGTGTCTCCATCTCGGTTAAAGCGAGACCATCAACAGCTGGGATATGTAGAAAGAGGTGAACTCGTTAGCTCTTTGCACATGAGTCCAAAAATAATTATATGAAAAATAAAGCTGACATGATTCGAATCAATTTTTGAAATAATCAACTAGTTTAATCAATTAATTGCTACAGACTGAAAAAAGGCCATTTGCTCAAAGAACAATGCAGATCAGCAATTCAGCCTAAACAGTTGGAAAATTTTTACATTTTGCATTTAAGATTAAAAAAATTCTTATTCTGCAAGTGCCAGAGTTTCAGCCTATCATAGTTCGTTCTGTAAAAGAAAACATCTCTTATTAAGCACCTATTAATATCCAATTATCAGTTGATCCAAAATGAATCACTATACTGTGCTGATGTTAAGTCAAGCAGAAATACCATGTTGATGTTAGAAGGATTTATTTGGCTGCAGACGCAGTTTTTATTACAAATGAGTAATAGTTCCCCCCAAAAATGCTGTTGTTGCATTTTAGACAAAAATTGTTTTGATTTTCCTTTTCATAAAAAGGAATAAATTGTTTGTATTGTTTGATGAAAAACATCAGAATGTGTTAATCTTTTTACCTGATTCTCATAATAATTGAATAAATATTAAAATTATTAATTGCATCCTTAATGAAAAAAAGAAACGTTATTGCTTGTAATGACTTTTTGTGTTTGTGTGTGATGTGTTTGAACAGGACTGGACCAAGAAGCGCCTCCTCCGAAGCTCATCAGGACTAAAGAGGAAAATGCTAAACTGAACAAGTAAGCACCAGGCAGGTTCATGTCATCATTGAAGCTGTTTGCTCTAAAACTACCCAAAACACAAAAAAAAAAAAAAAAAAAAAAAAAAAAAAACTACCACACAAACCTCCATTCCATTCCATGATATTCCATTGGAATATCATGTGTTAGACCTACAACACATGATAAAGGTATGCCTTTAACCAGGGTCTGTTGGAAAAAATGGTAAATATCTACTATAAGAATTTAATTTTGTTATCATTTTTAAAGAGTTGCTGTCTTATTTCTATTTTCATGTTGGGGAAATAAAGAAAAATGCGAAACTTTGTGAAATAGAAAAAAGAAAAGATGCATTTTCTTCTTAAAGTGTTTTCAATCTAAAGACAAAAAAATAGATCTAAAAATTTAGATTTCTATTGTGCATCCATGGAAGGTCCAAAGAACCATTTGTGTCTCTGCAGCCTCAGGTTGCAGACCCCTGGCCTGTTATACTAGAGTTGAAGAAGCTTAATGGTTTAGATTTTTTCTTTTCACAAATTAAGTGTTCTGTTTGTTTGCTCCAGTTGCAGGTCACTTTTGCACATCAACAGATTTGAACTTTTCCTCCTTGGTCTTTGTGAAATAGCTCAGGCTCAGTCATAGAGTTCTGGACTTTGACTGGGCCATTTAAACACTTGGAGGTGGTAATGGAAATTATTGTTCTGCTCAAAGGCAGACCACCACCATTTCATCCTGGATCTGTAAATAAACCCTCCCTAAGTATTCTGCCACACGCAGCCTGTTTCTATGTGGACCAAAGAGTTCTGGTTTGGTTTCTTCTGACCAGAAAACCTTCAGAAGAGGAACAGCTGGCTGAGAAAAAGTGCTGAGTTTAGGTTGCATTCAGATGAGTTTGGTCCCTAATCAGATTTCTCTGGACATGCAGTGGGTTTTATTTAAAACCCTTCGAGTCGCAGCTCCTCTCTGAGCCGCAGTTTTCAAGCTTCATGCCCTCCCCCATGACTCCCACACTTGGCTCCTTCAGACTAGACAGCAGCCATTAGCAAACACCTGCTGGACTCATTATACAGAGCTACTTCCCAGTGTAACACTGGTAAAAACATTGTTAAAGGGTTAATAGAGGAATCATGTTGTGATGACCTGAAGGCAGAGCTTGAGAAAGAGCAGGAGTTTTTAAAGAGACAGAAGCCCAATTTCAAGTATTAAATAACAAAGTGAAATTTTGTTAATATATAGTTTTTTTTAACAACTGAAGTTAACTTAATTCACTGCACTATAAAATGGCAATATACGCCTAGAAAATACATAATACTGCCCTTTTAAATAGCTCAATTTTTGTTACTTTCCATTTTAATCACAGACTATAGCTTGACATTAAGTAAGATGGAGTAGAAGTGAGAAATACTGCTACCTGCAAGTAGGATTAGAATTAGTTAACCCTGAATGCTCAGGAGGAGCACGGCAAATGTCCCAGTAGTGAGGCGGGAGGTTTTCCCTTTAGACCGTCAGTTCCCGAAACCACACACACAGAACAAACCTCGTACTCTGAGCCCCCACACAAAAGCTTTCTGGGTCCAGTGGACCTGTCTCTTAAGACCACGGGAGAGTTAAACCCCAATGGGTCTGACTGTTTTTTTTATTTATTTATTTTTTGCTTGAAATTTTCAATAAACTTACAATTATGCATTAGTGCCAAAATTTGCTGATTTTTTTACCTGAATTTCTGTGAGGGTGTGTTTGGTTTAACATGTGTGTTCCAGGTGTCCCATCACCTGTGACCTCTGTGACGTAGAGCTGTCCAACGCTCAGGAGCTGGAGGAACATCTGGACAGCCGAACCCACTGGGACACTCTGGAGCACATCCAGCGCAGCAGCAGCTACGACGATATGGCAATAGCATTTCTACAGGTGAGAAATGCTCATGTTGCTCATCCATGTATCCTCATGTTAAATAACCCTAGTTTCAAAATATCTGTCTTAAATAAAAATAAAAACAAAATCTGATTAGTAGGAGGTATTTTTCTCCCAATAGGAAATCATGGTGTACAAAAGCCAGCACTGTAGCCGAGCCGTAGAGGAAGAAGCACTTCCAGGTAAACATGTTACTGCTGTCGGGAATGAGACCTGGCTGGCCCGCTCTTACTCCATCTGGTTGTGGTTGTTGGCGTCCCCAGGTCTGCAGGAGAACCACCACATGACCAAGGTGGAAATGCTTCACTGTGCGGCCTGTAAGGTTCACGTGTCCACATCTGCAGCCGAAGTGCAGGCCCACGTCTCCTCACTGGAACACCTGACCAACACCAAGGTGAGGCTACTGACTGACCAGCCCCTGCCGACACATCCAGCAACACCAGCTGGTTTCAACGTCTCCAAGGTTTTCCACTGGCTGATTATTTTGTTTCCCATCAGGGGTTTGAAGTTCAGCAGAGACTTTCCTGCCTCAGCAAAGCAGAAGCCATGCTCAAGAAGCTGCAGCCGCAGTTTGAACTCTTCCTAAAGGTATTTAGACCAGCCCAGCTTATTAGAGGGGCAGCATTGAAAATATTTACAAAATATATGTAAAATTGACTTTTGAGTTTACCTTATGTTACATTATTATTCCATCATCAAAAATACCTGGAGTGTTGCCTTGATTCTTTCATACATGTTTAAGAAATCCTTTAATCTCCTTGGCAACCATTTAGCTGTGCAAAATGCCCAGGTGGACATAGCTCCGCCTTCAAGGTGCAGCTCCTCCTCAGAGCTGAAGTTTCCTGGCTTCTGCCTCACAGACCAGCCCCCCCCCATGATAGACACACAGTTGTGTTTTCATGTCTTGTGGGAACTTAGATTCATTTTCTACAGCCTAACCCGAACCGTAACATCACATACCAAACCCCTAATCCAAAGACAGTATTTCCCCTCATGGGGACCAAGAAAATGTCCCCATAAGGAGCTTTGGTCCCCACAACCCCACATTGTAGACAGAAACAGGTCCCCACAAGGATATAGAAAGCTAGCACACATATGCACCCCCAATCTGAAAAATGTAGTTTTTAGATTGTAATTATTATTTTTTTTTACCCTCGAGTAAAAATAAGAAACTTCTTAATTTATTAGTCTTTAATAATATACAGTAGATCTCCTTAGCCTTAATATTGCAAAGTGTCAGAACATAAATGTTTTATGGGATAAAAGAATAAGTCTGAAGTATGTTTCAGTTTATTCAGCTGTGATGAAACTCAGCAGCTTGTTTGAAGGGTCCTGTATGGATCACAGACACATAATGACGTTCATGTCATCAATACTGTACTAAATCTAACAACTGAACTGTTGGTGTTGTTTCAGGGAGCCTGCCCGTTTGAATGAAATCACTCCATGGTTAAGGATCTCCTCAGCTGAAGAACACTCAACTCCACAGAATGTCATCCCATCAATATCACTTCCACATGTCATAATCTCAATAAAATACTGTCATTTTTCTACATTTTCTTTATTCATAACAGAAATTATTAGAAAAAGTCATCAGTTAGTTTTCCTGTTTTTTTTATTATCATTATTTAGAACAACACAAATGTTTACGCATTGTATCTGTGATATAGTACATTTCAAATTAAATTATTTCAAAACAGTATATTGAAACATTAAATATAGGTAACATGAAGGAAGGGCATGAACTGCGTGGTTTGTGCGCATTAGGGCGTTTCTTTCTCACCTACTTTCAGATTTTATTGTATTTAGTTAAAAACAATGCAGTTACTGAAATTTTATAAAACACTTTATTTGTATTATAAAAGGTTGCAGTCTTTCTTTTCTCTCTCTTTTTTTTTTTGTTGCTCTTGAAGTAAAAAAAAAAGTGTCATCGCTCTAAACTCTGGCCTGATAAGAGTGTGTTTACTGGGTCTTGTTGAGACGCGAAAAAGAAAAATGTGTTTTCTAAGAGGACCAACGACGGCTCCCGGATCTGGACTAAAACGGACTAAAACCATGAAAAGTCTGAGGTATAAGTTGTCTTCTTTAGAAATGGATCCAACACTACATTACTGCATAAAATAAGAGTCTTATCCATTTGGAATTTAATTCCTCATAAATGGACCATGTAAAAAGAGACGAAGGTAACAATATTCCAAAATAATATTTTCTCATCTGTCCAAAATGTTCAAACAGGCGCAATGTCTAAAACATTGGGGCTGCGTTGTCCTTTTGGCCATTATTTCATTGACTTTAAAAACAAAAGTAAGTGAACAAACATCCAATGTACACGTACATACAATCTAGTGAAATCTAGAAAAAGGTCCCCTTTGGCCTCATGAGGCAGCGTTGGCGACCAGCAAAGAGCCGTCTTCGTCCGTCTTCAGGGTGGGGGGGTTTGTGGACAGCGAGGTGACCTCAGCCATGCCGAGCCCAGTGCGAGGGACACCAGTGTTCATAATGTGTCTCTGTAAATGTTTGATCCAGTCCTCCTGGACTGACAACGGACCCTGGAAGACGAGGTCACAGAACCTTTGGAGAGGAACAGAAGGTGAATTCCTCTTTACTCCAAGAAAACAGCTTAACGTCCAAGAGCATGGAGGAGAGCTGAGGTCATTGTAGATAGCAAACAAGAGAAGTAGATTTCTCCTCTAAAATAACTAATACATTTTCAACTTAATCTGAGTTTTTCTAGAAAAAACAAGATCTCAGAAATTTTCTACATAAAACCCAGACATTTCTGAACTACAAAATGACACTACAAGAATCTGTTCTAAAAAAAAACTAAAGTTATGAACTCCGAAAGTTGAAAATGTGCAATAAAAACAAGGAAAGTTTGAAATCTCAGAAATCACCTAAAAAAAAGTAAACTTCTGAGTTCCAAGAGTCAAAAATGTATTACAACAAACCTCTGAAACATTTAGACTAATCTCAGAAATTTCCTAGAAAAAGGGGACATTTCTGAGCTCTGAAAATTAAAAAATTAGCTTTAAAAAACAAGAACACTGAGATCTATGAAATTTTCTAGAAAAATACAGGTATATTTCTGAGCTTTATCTCAGAATTTCTGTTTCATCTTGCAAAATTTTTGACTTTAGGAGCTCAGAAATTATTTACGGAGTTGTTGTTTTTTTCCCCTTTTCCATCAGCAATGGCCCCAATATGCCGTCATACAGCAGAGCTTTTGAAAAGGCAGAACAAACTTGCCTGCAGGTGAGCCTGTACATCTCCTCTGGACTCTGGGCTAAGGGCAGTGTCTTCTTCTTCAAACCGGGCCTTGAACGCGTCCTGACCGCTTTACACTGAATTGCTGCAAGACGAGAATTCCAGTTAAACCCACAGAGTGATGGGTCAGATTACAGCGCAGCCTTGCTATGAATGAACACTATAATAATCAGTCGATGGTGGAGCTTTGATACACACATTTCACACATTGTTTGCTCACAGATCTCTGTCTGGATCTCTCCTGCTTCCTTGTTTCAGGATGGTGAGTGTTCTCAATTAATATAGTGTCACCTTTCTACAACAATGGTCTCAGCCATTTTTATCTATTTTTTTTATTATTTTTTACAAGTGATTTTAGCAACAAAAAAAAATCCCCTTGTTCTTTCTAAAAGATCTTAAGGGCAAAAAATGTTATTACTTTATGAAGGTGACGATATGCACTACTGTGATTGCTTAATCTGCTCCTCTGGATTTTTGGCAGAAATGTGACACCATTTAAATCTTCTATTAAGAACATTTACTTATAATTTGTTTAAAGTTAGACAGTCAGGCCCAATCTTTGGGTGGCTCCTGTTTTTGCCACTTTGGAAATAATGCAAAGTTAAGGTCCAAAATACTCGTAGGTTGTTCATAACACTGCTGCTGAGCTTCACGTCGAGTCAACCAAAGTTGCCTCAGTTGTTGTCACACCACTTCTAGTCTGGCTAGACTGGTTCTCTTTTACTTTAGAGTTTTGTAACATTCTGGTTCTGACTTCAAGAAGACATTCTTCACAGAACCTTTAAAACTGTATGGCTCTGGGGTAATTTCATCTATAAAACATGGATGTGTCATGTCAAATTGAAAAATGAAGGTAGAAAAAAAACTGAACCGTGGGACTCTCTCCTACTCGATTAAAAGTGAACTCTGTTTTCCAGTTCTGCAATTTTTCTTTTTTGTTTAGCGCTTCTGCTAACTTTAGCGGCTGAGGTTTTTCTAAGTTAAACAAATTCTAAAGTGCCAATTTACTTGGCTGTTTTGTAAACTTTCAGTTGAAAAGAGTTTTACATCTGTGTTGGTAAGAATTCTTCAAGGGTCGTAGTCTTTCAAAGGAAGATATACCTTGAATTGAGGTTACCATTTTAATGTAAGGTTCAGCTAAATGCCACAATGGTGTAGCACTTTAGCATTAGCGGAACTAATGTTTATGATTAGCGTTTTAGAATCCACCACCGCTGTTTTCTAAAAAAATAAAATAAAAAACAGCTAAAAGTATTTAAAAACTGATATTGCTGAGTATGTGGTGTATGCTATCTTTAAACATTATTGGGGTGAGGCAGTATGGGTCAAATACAGATACATTCAAAATGTGCAAAGATGACTTGTTGTGTGAGGTGGACACACAATAAGTTAGTTAGAAATGTAAATGAGTCATGTTTAAAGCTGAACTTACTGGTCCCTTCCAGTAAGGCAATCTGTTGTCTTTTTGCAAAAGCCCGAAGGTGATTGGACAGGCTAACTCCACTGTGGAAAGTTGCATTACAGTGGATGCACACTTTCCTATTGAATTCACCCTTTTCTGTAAAAAGACACAGATGACAAGCAAAACATTGTTGAACATTTTTAAAACATGGTTTGTGGAGGTTTCCATCTCATTCTACTACTTTATGCTGACAATGCCATACTGTAGGGTAGTAGAAAATAAGTTCAATTAATTGGTTTAAGGAAGAAAAGACAAAATCATCAGTATTTAACACTTTACAACACTTTATGATTTAAAAGTGAAATTATAGTCCATTTGTTGGTTCTCCATGGCCACTGTAGGGAGGGAATTGAAATGGTTGAGCAGTGAATATCTGGTATAGTCAAAGGGAATCAAGTCAAAAGTGGATGTCTGACACTTAAAGCTATGGCACATAACTTTTATGTTTTTAATATTTGCTAAATTTGTCACTATTTTGTGTGATAGGATAGTGTGAGACAAATAATCTGTAAAAAAAAAAATTCAGCTCCTCGGCCTTCTCCATGTGTTAACTTCATAAATACTTCGCTTGGTCAGACACAACCAATCACAGCCAGGAGGAGGGTCTTAGCACTGAGATAGATTTTTTTTCACAGTTTATCTGTCTCATATCATCACAAAATGTTGATAGTTTTAACAAATATGTAAAAAAAAAAAAAAAGTTACAAAAGTTACACACCTCAGCTTCAATCCCTCTCAATTCAAAATATTAATAGCAGTTCATACAAACACTTTTAAGGACAGTTAAAGTGTTATTGCCTTTGACTTGACGGTTGCCTGTAGAACAGTGCATGTTTATTAAAAAAGAAGTGCCTGGCTTCAGGATCATTTGTTCAGGAAAACTTGGCAAACAAGTCTAAATTCTCCAAATCCTCTTTTACTTTTGTTTATTCTTTACCGTCTCTGGTAAATTTAATGTAGTGGTTTTCCTTTGACAGCCTGATAGATTTGACCCGAGATCAGACTGAAAGCCTGGAAGAAAAAAAAAAAAAAAAAAAAGATTCAAACTTCTTCCCTCGGTCCCTCAGCAACCAGCACAGCCGCTAACAAGCACCAGTTTGGTTGAATAAAGGGCGGTGTGTGTTTTACACTTCAGTGGGCAGTGATGCATGAGAATCACTGGAAACAAACCATCTGCTATTTAACAGTGCTTTTAATTTGAAACCCACCACACTAAAATTGACCATTTCAATGTGTTGTTTTTTTTTTTGGAGGCTGACTCCTCTGGTCAGTGGAGAACCTGGTCTGTGTCCTTGCAGATCTCCAAGCATTTGATGCAGTTGTTACATAAGCTGAGCATTTTCCCACTGCTGATCTGATTAAATGAAATGACCTGCAGTAGAGTCGTCTGTATTTCTGGTAGAACACAGAGATTATAATGTTTGAACTTGATTTAATTTGTTTTTACATTTTTCAAATTTCTGTCTCCAACTTTCTGTATTGTTTTAGACTTGAATAAACAATAAACAATCGAGCTTGAGATATCTGGAATAATTCTGAGCATTCTTGATTTGTTTGGGGCAATTTGTAACGTTACAACTGAATGTAAAAGTTATTTTATATTCTGTTTTCAGGTTTGAAAAAAAAAAGAAAAAAAGAACCTTTTACGACTTCCAGGTGGTGTAATATAACCTTTCCCTTCCCCCAGCTAAAGCGGGTCAGACTAATAAAGAAATCATGCTAGTAAATGTGTTTTTTGTTGTTTCAAATGTTGAGAATTTTTGGGGTTTTTTTATTAATCTTTGTGCTATTTTCTATTTAGACGATTCCATATAAGGACATATTGATCTGATTTATCCCCTTTGTGAACATGACAGTTTAACATACGTGGTGATCAGAGCTCCTCTGTGCCTCTCTGACCTGCTTCAGCCTTATGTTTCACCACAGGCCCTAAGATCAGCTTCTGGTGGTTTAAACTAGGCTGAAGCTCCAAAACTACAAAAACAAGCTGCCATTACATATTAAACAGGCTTCTTCTCTTGATGTTTTCAAGTCTCCCTTAAAAACACTAATTTCAGTGGCTTTTGAAGAGTGACATGATTTGTTTGTTTCTATTTTACTACAGTCTGTGGAACATTTCATTTAGCTTTCATTGTTTACTTTTATTTGTGTCTTTGATCTATTTCGGTATTGTAACAACGCTTTGGCTAAACATTCATTTAAATGTGCTTTGTGAATAACATGGATACAGATTTGAACTGGATTAACGTATTACCTGTATTGTGCTAATTATTAAACATGGGAGATTTTACTCTCTTTAACCCATTTACTTGGGTTATCTGCTAATGGAGAGCAGATGAAAATTAGCGGTCTTGCTAAAGTCAGCATATTTACATCACGCGTTACTAATATCCATTAATGTGCATGACCCTTTTAAATAAATACATTTCGATTGGAATATAAAGATGTTTTGATCCCATTCTGATGATCAGTGTTCAGGAAACTGCTCCTGTATGTTGATGACGCCTTACTTCAACAAAAATAATCAATGGTGGTAATATCGCTAACAAATCTTTTCTTCTACAATAATACATTTTGAATAAGGATAAATTCATTTTCCCTCTAACCCATTTACTTCTGTTTGAGTTACTTACCACCAGGTACTGAGTTTGGCAGTGAAGACACAACTTTTGATCCTGAACTTTCCTCAGGATTTGACGAAACTGGTAAACCGTTTCTTGACATCTGAGAGGATCCCTTTTGTCTTGCATCTTCCTGACACTTCCTCTTTTTCAGGATCCCAATCAGGGCGGTCGTGCCTGAGAGGGACGTCTTAACATCCAGCTTTTCTAGTTGCCCGCTTTCAGATTTGCCCTCTGCTAAAGAAAAGGGCATCAGTGGTTTGGCATCAGTGCAATGGTTTGGAACCGAGTGACTTTTTGGGAATCCCATCTGAGAAGAGGCGAAGCGATTGACGATGGGCAGCTTTGGCAAAGCACCGTACTGGAAATGGTTTCGTCTTTTTCCCAGAATCTGAAAGGCCCGCTGGCACTCCTTCTTGTCGCGCATCAGCTCACGGAGTAAAATTAACGGGGATTTGGTCTTTGTAGAAAAGTTCCTTCCGAGCTTTTTCAGATGACCTCGTATGTGGTTGGACTGTCCAGTTCTGTTGTCAAATGAGTCCCCACATAATGGACAAGAGTGAATGGTCCTCACAGTTTCGGAATCTGAATCTTCCTGTAGTGCTGTAGGGAGAAAAGAAGGTAAAAGTGAAAACATTATCTTAATGTTATGGCTTCGCTACTACTACTAGCATGTGCTAAGAATAGAAATTTAGCATTTACTACAGATACACTATAACAAAGTAAGACTTTGACTATGACATGTGGGTTCTAGGTAACTTTCTGGAGAGAAAAAAATGGCTGTGCTAGCTAGAGAAAGCCTTAATGATTCCACAAGAACACAATGTTTTCTTCAGACCCCAGTTGAATCCAGTCTCGTATTGACTGATGATAGAATTATTCATTGGCTTTTCCACCTGCACCACCAAGACAGCTTTGAATATTGTCTCTAATCATTAATCATGGCTCATTAAAGATAGCATAACCCATCTATGATGACAATCCAAGACGGTGGAATTCCTTCATTTCAGTTACTCCTTAAGCTGGAAAGAAATGCATGAAATAATTTAGTATAAACTCTGTGGCCTGCGTAGAAAACTAAACAAATGGTGACCAGGGATGCTGTGGAGGCACAGGGGCAAAGCATAGCCCACATGAAGCAACTGTGGGCCGCGTTGAGGACAGGTTCGAATCCCTGCCTGGTGACATTCATCGCACATCCAAATGCAGGAATAAAACATAACCACAAAAACTGAACTTTATTTGTTTACAGGAAATGATGATGTCAAGTCACTTTGTTCTGTTGGTAGACATGCTAGCTGCTCCCAACAGAGCTAGGTTTTGGTAAAGTGTAAGATTCATTTCTTCTCAGGATAAGACCCCAACATTCTTGACTGAGGAGTTGGAGGTCAGTCAAGAAATAAACACAGCAGAGTTCTTTTTTCTTTTAATTTATCCAAGTTTATCACTAGCTTTCACATGAAAGTACACCTTGTTGACAGCAAATTATTGCAAAATTCCACTAAATTTGAAATCAAACCATCCGTCTTTGCCTTTTCGCTCAATATTTTCTTCTTTTCTTCTCACTATGTCTCTCTTACTGCTACTCAAAGTGTGGTTATTTCACATTTACTTGTTTAACATTGTTATAACAAACTGTTTGACTTCATTTTTTTTTTTAAATAAAAAGACATGCACAAATAATACCTTTTTTCAGTCGCTGTAATGTTGAATTCTTCCGCCGGATTCGTGGTCTTTTGTTCTGATAACCAACCTCCTGTGGAGACCCACCATGCTGTGAATCATAGCTCACTCTAACCCTGTGAAGATGTCCACGCACATGATTGGACAGTCCAATTCCTGACTCAAAAACAGCAGGGCAGTACGGACACTTCTTGGTGTCCATTTCTGCCTCTGACAAATCGTCTGAGGGGGATTCCCCCAATGGGATTTGGTGGGCCTCGAATGTTTCTTGAAATACCTCGGTTTCAATGCATTCTTCTTTGATTTCAACCTCATTCTGTTCCTGTTCTTCAGTCTTGATTTTCTCAAACAGCTTTTTCGACGCCTGTAGAGCACCTCTCATGGACATCCTCCTACTGTATGTGTATATTATGTGTTTCTTTTCTTTTTTGATCACATCGCTAAAATGATTACCGTTGGCTTCGGACTCTTTGACTGGGAAAATGTCCTTTTCATCATGGTCTGATGCATCTTCTGAGCTAACTTTCTTAGGACTAGGCGAAGGTTTTGGTAAAATGAAACATGAGTCTTGGTCGGAGGTGTTGCGATATGGAGTGGACATTTTTCGTTTAGACTGAGACTTTTTGACTGGTGAGTGCTCCAGGTTAAAGTTAGGACTATGTTGTGGTCCAGCAGGCTCTTCAACCTTGACCGACGTCATTTCTTGTGACTCGTCACAACAGTCTTTGTCCTTTTTGGAATAATAATCATTTGTGCTAGAGTTATTGCTTTCATCCCTTTGCTCGTCGCCTGTCTTTCTATGGTTCTGACGAGACAAGAGAACGTTAATCGATTTGTCAAGCTTTGATTCTGTCAACTGAGACTTGGGATCTCGCCTAAACTTGCTATTTTTGAACAGGTCAGAAATTCCACCGGACTCGTCGGGTACGTCTTCAACTGATATTTTTGACGTAAACTCTGCATCTTCGAATTGAGTTTTACGCCCAGGTGACTTGCGTTCCCTGGACTGTTGTGCATTTGTCTCCTCTTTCTGTGCTCTTGTGTATTCCTCAAAAGACATTTGATGACGAAGGATTAAGTGATTCACAAAAACTTGCTTGCCAAAAGCTTTATAGGAACAAATTTCGCAAGGGTACATATCATTATCATCCCTCCGTACTCTTTTTCTAACTCTAATAACCGTGTGGTGCATAACGCTATGTCTCCTAAGATCGTGGTCAGTCACGGTTCTGTAACTGCATTTGTCACATTTAAACCTTCTTTTGTCTTTTTCATGAGTTTTTGCGTGCTGAACAAAAGAGTCTGGGCAGCTTGTACCAAATGGACACTGAGGGCAGAATAACTTTGCGTCTTCTTTTTTCTTGTCAATTGCATCTCTTTCTTCTTCCATGAGTCTCGTTTTCTTCTCATGGGTGGACATGTGGTCAATTAGTGAATTGCTTTGTTTGAAACATTTGCCACATTCTCTGCATATAAAGGGTTTTGCTGGATAACTGGGGGGGTCATTGTGAGACTTCATATGATTAAACAAGCGATGCTCCTTCTTGAACACCAGATTACATTTTGAGCAAGGGAACGGCAATGGTCTCCCCTGTGATTGAGAATTCACTTTCAGCCGCCCTTTTAGTGTTGAATGTTTATCATTTATGTTATTCCCATGTGAACTTCTTGCAGGTGTTTTGTACAGAATTTGCTTAATGACCTTTACTGTTCCGTTTGGATACTTAGGTACTACATCTGCTGTAGATGACTGTGGCGTGGGCAGCTTCTGTGGTTTAGCGATGTCTCTAACATGACCAGAGTCTACGTAGCCTTCAGCATCAGACGATTTCTCAGATGTTTTGGGGCTTAGATCCGGGTATAGATCTTCTGAAGGATCCACCATTACCACCATGTCCATCTTCCTCTTCCTTCTCCTTTGACTGTTGGAAAGACCAACTTCCTCTTTTGGCTCCTCTGCAGGGGAATCATTGTGGTTCTCCAAAAGAAACTGCATAAACTCTTTGTGAGGGTCCCAGTTGAGGTCACTGGCACTGCTGAAATCGTCCAATGAATTCTCTGCTGATTCTGTGTCGAATCCCCAAATTCCAGGACTGTCGATTTCCTGCACAGTCTTTAGCTGGGTGATGCTCTTTTCCTCGTCTTTTTCGGAGGTAATGCAGTGAAGTTCATGAGCTTGAGTAGCCTGATGCAAAGAGGGTCCATTCGCCAAACCGATTGGAGACAACATATCCGAGTTGGACAGAACATCTAGGACATTGTTTTGATGCAAAGATGGCGTGTCAAAAGAATCGGTGCAAGAGGCCGAATCTTGCGCCATTTTCACAGGTTGCAGCAGCATGAGGGACTGAATTTCAGAATCAGCATCTTTTTCATCTTCATCAACACCTGTCAGACATGACACCTCCATGGCCATGACCTGGAAGACAAAAGAAAAGCTTATTCAGATTACAATAACAACAGACAGATGAAATACATTTTTGAATGTCAGGTAAACTCGTTAACATTTGCAAGCATACAAAAAGAAACAAATCAGTCAGTTTTTTTTAATGAACAGAAATTAAAATTACAGTGGATCCCCATTTATTCGCGGTTTGGTATTAGATACACATTTCCATTGATTTTATTTTTTAATGGAGCGCAAGTTCAAATTATTAGTGGAAAATTTGCCATGCCACAAATTTTTTGTAGAGAACCACAAAAATATTCAAAAGAAAATGCAATTTAGGAAGCTGAAATCTCTATAAGCAATGCTACTTGATACTCTACTGGCTGACATTTTCAAAGCAGCCAATCCAGGGCTACTATTAGTTTTTCTTGCCACTGATTGGATATAAACCCTGCATGACTGTGGACATTAGATGCTGCAGTAGTGCTAAGATTATAAGATTGCGTCTTATGGTGACATAAGACACAATTTGAGTTTGTCACCAAAGCTCAAATGATCGGAAAACCCTTGGAGGTAGGAAGAGACCCCTGGAAAGACCCAGAACTCACTAGAGGCACTATATTTTCCATCTGACCTAAGAATAGCTTGGGATCCCCAAGAGTGAGCTAAAGAGTGTCCCCAGTAAGAGGGATGTCTGGGTTTCCCTCTTGGACCTGTTACCACATCCTGATCTTGGATAAGCAGAAGACAAAGTCACATTAACACAGCTAAAATATGGCTAAATATAGCTAAAATCCTCGAGGTCCCCCTGGAAACTCTTATGACTGCCTATTTTAATGGTTCAAACAGAACATATACCATGATAGGCATTAACATACACAGTAGAAGCAGTCTTGGCACTACCACAGAAGCTGATATGGTGTTCCTAATCACTGCTCTTGGGGTACAGACAATCAGTGACAAGAAAAACAAATCATGCTTCTGGATTGGGTGCTGTGCAAATGCCAGCCAATAACGCCTCAGGCTTGTTGCTTTCCATGCAGCATTTTGTTTTGAATAGTTGAGATATGCTGTACAAAACAATCCACCCGTAGGCAGGTTTCCGTGAACAATTTGGAGCCATGTTCCAGAAAAATGTGCAGATACGTAAATTTGTGAATACTCGACCACGAATAGGCAGACATTTACTGTAACTGATAACTTAATTTTGACAATGCAAAAACAGAACCTAAAAGCTTGCAATTGTGAGGCCAGGCCCACACAATATAGGGTGATCACATAAAGTTACATGGGTACTGGCAGTACCCTCTGCACCTTAAAGAAAATCCCTTGGACAAGAGGCACAATATGTAGGCTGTGAAAAACAGCTGAAAACACTGCAAACTTTTATCATACCTACCACTCTCGGCATAGAATCATCAAGTAAGCAAGTTAAAGCTTCAACCTAACTCAGAAAAGGAAAGCCAATTGCAAAGTGCACCGCAACATTTACAGCAGAAGGTTTGCTGCCATTGATGACCAGGGGTTTCAGGCTATGGAATGCTCAAGACTCTGTGGTCACCACCCAACGAGATCATAAGTCATAAGATAACTACAAGTAGGTTGAACAACTCTTAATATGATGTAGGTACAGTCATTGTCATGCAATCTTTTGTCACCAAAGCTGTACATTGTCAAATGTGTGGCATACCATGTAGGAATTGGGGATGGCTGAAACTTGAAATAGTCATTCCAAGATAAATTTTCACAGAGTTTAACCAAAAATGATCTGATGTTTACTAGGTCTCAACAATATAAGAAAACTATGCCACGATATTGGTAAATACTGTAATAGAAATGAGTTGCAGTTAATCTACATTTTCCACTGCTATCAATGCCTCTGCATTACTTTTCAAATAACAGCAAAATTTGTGTACTTTTTCCTAACTGGAGAAAATGGTTAAGTCTCTATAGACTGTTTTACGTTAAGAAGAACAATGGATATACAGTATGCAGTGCTACATCTACCTTAAATGGAAAACTGAACTGTTTTCACAGTTGTTGTGGAAAAGGCAAAAAGAATTCCTGCCTTGAATTCCTCAATTGCCCAAGAATGTGTTATGTAGAACTTAAAATGGTTATCAATCACTCTTGCACAATAGTGTGTAGTGGTAGTGCAAGTCAAGGGCCTTCCTGACCATAACACTGGCTAAGAAAGTCCATTGTCTGCAGACTGCTGGATATTATTCCAGAAAGGAACCAAAGGCAGGGGTGCTGTGGTGGCGCAGGGGCAAAAACACAACCCATGTATTGAGGCCTTAGTCCTCATGCCAGAGGTCACAGGTTCAATTCCCAGCCTGGCAACATTTGACACATGTCTTCCCCCTCTCTCATAACCCTCTTTCTTGTCAAACTACTTTCAAAATAAAGGCCACAAGAGCCAACAAAAAACCTTAAAAAAAAGAGAAAGGAACCAAAGGCAAGTGCTCCCCTTCCCAAGAAACAGAAATGTAGATAACAAAAAAATAGCTGAGGAGTACCACATGATGTTTAACTAGTATTTTTCTTCAAAAGCCTGTTACTAGTAACTGGTAATGAAGCTGTTCCAGTTGTCCAAGCAGTCCTTCCAATGTCTTTAGGTGGTATTATGACATAATACCAAACATACTTCCAAAAGCAGTGTGTCAAAGTTCCCATGTACAGTACACACCAAAAGTTTGGACACACCTACTCATTCAATGACTTTCCTTTATTTTCATGACTATTGACATTGTAGATTCACACTGAAGGCATCAAAACTATGAATTAACATGTGGAAATATGTACTAAACAAAAAAGTGTAAAACAACTGAAAATACGCCTTATATTCTATTTTCTTCAAAGTAGCAACCTTTTGCTGTGATTACTGCTTTGCACACACTCTGTGGTCTCGATGAGTTTCAAGAGGTAGTCACCTGAAATGGTTCTCACTTCACAGGTGTGCCCTGTCAGGTTAATAAGTGGGATTTCTTGCCTTATAAATGGGGTTGGGACCACCAGTTGTGTTGTGCAGAAGTCAGGTGGACACACAGCTGATAGTCATACTGAATAGAGTGTTAGAATTTGTATTATGGCAAGACAAAAGCAGCTAAGTAAAGAAAAACAAGTGGCCATCATTACTTTAAGAAATGAAGGTCAGTCAGTCCGAAAAATTGGGAAAACTTTGAAAGTGTCCCCAAGTGCAGTCGCAAAAACCATCAAGCGCTACAAAGAAACTGGCTCACATGAGGACCGCCCCAGGAAAGGAAGACCCAAGAGTCACCTCTGCTGCGGAGGATAAGTTCATCCGAGTCACCAGCCTCAGAAATCGCAAGTTAACAGCAGCTCAGATTAGAGACCAGGTCAATGTCACACAGAGTTCTAGCAGCAGACACATCTCTGCAACAACTGTTAAGAGGAGACTGTGTGAATCAGGCCTTCATGGTAGAATAGCTGCTAGGAAACCA